>NC_092173.1:43415885-43608385 GCF_045791955.1 Oncorhynchus clarkii lewisi | reverse complement strand
ACTATACCAGTAATACTATACTAGTAATACTATAACAACAACACTATACGGGTACTACTATACCAGTAATACTATACTAGTGATACTACAGCAGCAATCCTATACTAGTACTACTATAGCAATAATACTATAGCAGTAATACTATACTAGTAATACTATAACAACAATATTATACTAGTTCTACTATACCAGTAATACTACACCAGTAATACTATACTATTAATACTATAACAACAATACTATATTAGTACTAGTATACCAGTAATACTATAGCAGTAATACTATACCAGTACAAACATAGTAGTAATACTATTGCAGTATTTATATAGCAGTAATACTACAGCAGTAATACTATACCAGTATCACCATAGTAGTAATACTATATCAGTAACACCATAGTAGTAATACTATATCAGTAATACTATAGCTGCAATACAATACTAGTAATACTATACAAGTAATACAATAGCAGTACTACTCTAACAGTAATAATATAGCAGTAATACTATAACAGTAATGATATTGCAGTAATTATATAGCAGTAATACTACAGCAGTACTACTATAACAGTAATAGTATAGCAGTAATACTATAACAGTAATAATATTGCAGTAATTATATAGCAGTAATACTATAGCAGTACTACTATAACAGTAATAGTATAGCAGTAATACCACAGCAGTACTACTATAACAGTAATAGTATAGCAGTAGTACTATAACAGTAATAGTATAGCAGTAATACTATACAGTAATGATATTGCAGTAACTATATAACAGTAATACTACAGCAGTACTACTATAACAGTACTACTACAGCAGTACTACTATAACAGTAATGATATAGCAGTAATACTACAGCAGTACTACTATAACAGTAATAGTATAGCAGTAATACTACAGCAGTACTACTATAACAGTAATAGTATAGCAGTAATACTATAACAGTAATAGTATAGTAGTAATACTACAGCAGTATAATAGTATAGTATAATAGTATAGCAGTAATACTACAGCAGTATAATAGTATAGTATAATAGTATAACAATAATACTACAGCAGTACTACTATAACAGTAATAGTATAGCAGTAATACTACAGCAGTATAATAGTATAGTATAATAGTATAGCAGTAATACTACAGCAGTATAATAGTATAGTATAATAGTATATCGGTAATACTACAGCAGTACTACTATAACAGTAATAGTATAGCAGTAATACTACAGCAGTACTACTATAACAGTAATAGTATAGCAGTAATACTATAACAGTAGTAGTATAGCAGTAATACTACAGCAGTATAATATTATAGTATAATAGTATAGCAGTAATACTACAGCAGTATAATAGTATAGTATAATAGTATAGTATAATAGTATAGTATAATAGTATAGTATAATAGTATAGTATAATAGTATAGCAGTAATACTACAGCTGTACTACTATAACAGTAATAGCATAGCAGTAATACTATAACAGTAATAGTATAGCAGTAATACTACAGCAGTATAATAGTATAGTATAATAGTATAGCAGTACTACTATAACTGTAAAGGTGTTCTGGGAAATGTTTCCAAATCAAATAATACTTTAGATGTGAACAATATTGGAGGACTTTCATAATCACCCTCTATGGTATGGTCCTGGTTGATAACACACTTACTAATGACAGAACACAGCCCACTGGGTAAAGGCTGGTTAATCCCCCCCCCCCCCCCCCCCCCCCCCCCCCCCTACCCCCCCCCCAAAAAATATAATAATAATATACAATGTGATGACGCTGAATCAACGTGAGAAACTGATTGGCTTTGCAAAAAGTTATCACCGTCATTTCACCTTTAACCTCAATCCAAGGACATGATGAAACTCTTTGTTGATTTCACGTTGAACTGAAGTTTAGTCGACAACTCAACCAAATGTAAATAAAAAATGTTGAACTGAACTGACTAAATGTTGAACTGACTAGATGTTGAACTGACTACTGTACCCAGTGGGAGACCTATAAACAGACCTAATAACAGACCTATAGACAGACCTATAAACAGACCTATAAACAGACCTAAAGACAGACCTATAAACAGACCTATTGACAGACCTATAAACAGACCTATAGACAGACCTATAAACAGACCTATAGACAGACCTATAGACAGACCTAATAACAGACCTAATAACAGACCTATAAACAGACCTAATAACAGACCTATAGACAGACCTATAAACATACCTAATAACAGACCTATAAACAGACCTATAAACAGACCTAATAACAGACCTATAAACAGACCTATAAACAGACCTATAGACAGACCTATTGACAGACCTATAAACAGACCTAATAACAGACCTATAGACAGACCTATAAACAGACCTATAAACAGACCTAAAGACAGACCTATAAAAAGACCTATTGACAGACCTATAAACAGACCTAATAACAGACCTATAAACAGACCTATAGACAGACCTATAGACAGACCTAATAACAGACCTAATAACAGACCTATAAACAGACCTAATAACAGACCTATAGACAGACCTATAAACAGACCTAATAACAGACCTAAAAAACAGACCTAATAACAGACCTATAGACAGACCTAATAACAGACCTAATAACAGACCTATAAACAGACCTAATAACAGACCTATAGACAGACCTATAGACAGACCTAATAACAGACCTAATAACAGACCTATAAACAGACCTATAGACAGACCTATAGACAGACCTAATAACAGACCTATAGACAGACCTAATAACAGACCTATAGACAGACCTAATAACAGACCTATAGACACGACCTAATAACAGACCTATAGACAGACCTAATAACAGACCTATAAACAGACCTAATAACAGACCTATAAACAGACCTAATAACAGACCTATAGACAGACCTAATAACAGACCTATAGACAGACCTAATAACAGACCTAATAACAGACCTAATAACAGACCTAATAACAGACCTAATAACAGACCTATAGACAGACCTAATAACAGACCTAATAACAGACCTAATAACAGACCTATAGACAGACCTATAAACAGACCTAATAACAGACCTATAAACAGACCTAATAACAGACCTAATAACAGACCTAATAACAGACCTAATAACAGACCTAATAACAGACCTATAGACAGACCTAATAACAGACCTATAGACAGACCTAATAACAGACCTAATAACAGACCAATAGACAGACCTAATAACAGACCTATAAACAGACCTAATAACAGACCTATAGACAAACCTAATAACAGACCTAATAACAGACCTATAAACAGACCTAATAACAGACCTAATAACAGACCTAATAACAGACCTAATAACAGACCTAATAACAGACCTAATAACAGACCTAATAACAGACCTATAGACAGACCTAATAACAGACCTAATAACAGACCTATAGACAGACCTAATAACAGACCTATAAACAGACCTAATAACAGACCTATAGACAAACCTAATAACAGACCTATAGACAGACCTAATAACAGACCTAATAACAGACCTAATAACAGACCTAATAACAGACCTATAGACAGACCTAATAACAGACCTAATAACAGACCTAATAACAGACCTAATAACAGACCTATAGACAGACCTAATAACAGACCTAATAACAGACCTATAGACAGACCTAATAACAGACCTAATAACAGACCTAATAACAGACCTATAGACAGACCTAATAACAGACCTAATAACAGACCTAATAACAGACCTAATAACAGACCTATAAACAGACCTAATAACAGACCTAATAACAGACCTATAGACAGACCTATAGACAGACCTATAAACAGACCTAATAACAGACCTAATAACAGACCTATAGACAGACCTATAGACAGACCTAATAACAGACCTAATAACAGACCTATAGACAGACCTAATAACAGACCTATAGACAGACCTAATAACAGACCTAATAACAGACCTAATAACAGACCTATAGACAGACCTATAAACAGACCTATAAACAGACCTATAAACAGACCTAATAACAGACCTAATAACAGACCTATAAACAGACCTATAGACAGACCTATAGACAGACCTAATAACAGACCTAATAACAGACCTATAGACAGACCTAATAACAGACCTATAGACAGACCTAATAACAGACCTATAAACAGACCTATTGACAGACCTATAAACAGACCTAATAACAGACCTAATAACAGACCTAATAACAGACCTAATAACAGACCTAATAACAGACCCATAAACAGACCTATAAACAGACCTAATAACAGACCTAATAACAGACCTATAAACAGACCTATAGACAGACCTAATAACAGACCTATAAACAGACCTATTGACAGACCTATAAACAGACCTAATAACAGACCTAATAACAGACCTAATAACAGACCTAATAACAGACCTAATAACAGACCTAATAACAGACCTAATAACAGACCTAATAACAGACCTATAGACAGACCTAATAACAGACCTAATAACAGACCTATAGACAGACCTAATAACAGACCTAATAACAGACCTATAGACAGACCTAATAACAGACCTATAGACAGACCTAATAACAGACCTAATAACAGACCTAATAACAGACCTAATAACAGACCTAATAACAGACCTAATAACAGACCTAATAACAGACCTAATAACAGACCTAATAACAGACCTATAGACAGACCTAATAACAGACCTAATAACAGACCTAATAACAGACCTATAGACAGACCTAATAACAGACCTAATAACAGACCTATAGACAGACCTAATAACAGACCTATAGACAGACCTAATAACAGACCTATAGACAGACCTAATAACAGACCTAATAACAGACCTAATAACAGACCTATAGACAGACCTAATAACAGACCTAATAACAGACCTAAAAACATACCTAATAACAGACCTAATAACAGACCTAATAACAGACCTAATAACAGACCTAATAACAGACCTATAGACAGACCTAATAACAGACCTTATAACAGACCTAATAACAGACCTAATAACAGACCTATAAACAGACCTAATAACAGACCTATAAACAGACCTAATAACAGACCTAATAACAGACCTAATAACAGACCTAATAACAGACCTAATAACAGACCTATAAACAGACCTAATAACAGACCTATAAACAGACCTAATAACAGACCTAATAACAGACCTAATAACAGACCTATAGACAGACCTATAGACAGACCTATAAACAGACCTATAGACAGACCTATAAACAGACCTAATAACAGACCTAATAACAGACCTAATAACAGACCTAATAACAGACCTAATAACAGACCTATAAACAGACCTAATAACAGACCTATAAACAGACCTAATAACAGACCTAATAACAGACCTATAGACAGACCTATAGACAGACCTATAAACAGACCTATAGACAGACCTATAAACAGACCTAATAACAGACCTAATAACAGACCTAATAACAGACCTAATAACAGACCTATAGACAGACCTAATAACAGACCTATAGACAGACCTAATAACAGACCTAATAACAGACCTAATAACAGACCTAATAACAGACCTAATAACAGACCTAATAACAGACCTATAGACAGACCTATAAACAGACCTAATAACAGACCTAATAACAGACCTATAAACAGACCTATAGACAGACCTATAAACAGACCTAATAACAGACCTAATAACAGACCTAATAACAGACCTATAAACAGACCTAATAACAGACCTAATAACAGACCTAATAACAGACCTATAGACAGACCTATAAACAGACCTAATAACAGACCTAATAACAGACCTAATAACAGACCTAATAACAGACCTAATAACAGACCTATAAACAGACCTAATAACAGACCTAATAACAGACCTAATAACAGACCTATAGACAGACCTATAAACAGACCTAATAACAGACCTATAGACAGACCTAATAACAGACCTAATAACAGACCTAATAACAGACCTAATAACAGACCTATAGACAGACCTAATAACAGACCTATAGACAGACCTAATAACAGACCTATAGACAGACCTAATAACAGACCTAATAACAGACCTATAAACAGACCTAATAACAGACCTATAGACAGACCTATAGACAGACCTAATAACAGACCTAATAACAGACCTATAGACAGACCTATAGACAGACCTATAAACAGACCTAATAACAGACCTAATAACAGACCTAATAACAGACCTATAAACAGACCTAAAGACAGACCTATAGACAGACCTAATAACAGACCTAATAACAGACCTAATAACAGACCTAATAACAGACCTATAAACAGACCTAATAACAGACCTATAGACAGACCTAATAACAGACCTAATAACAGACCTAATAACAGACCTATAGACAGACCTATAGACAGACCTAATAACAGACCTAATAACAGACCTAATAACAGACCTAATAACAGACCTAATAACAGACCTAATAACAGACCTATAGACAGACCTAATAACAGACCTAATAACAGACCTATAAACAGACCTATCAACATGTGAAGTTATATATTACTGCCGAGAAGAGTTGTTTAATGTATAGTGTTGGCTCAACGACTGGAAGTCTATGATAATAGCTAGCATGTCATTGCGCTAACGCTAGTAGAAATTCATCCCGCACCCCAGCAATGAACCCTCTCCCTGCTAATAGCACCCCCCCCCCCCCCCCCAACCCGCCGCTACATTGCAAACATGCAAACACAGACACACACAAACTCCTGCACATGAAAGGACAACCATGAGACACAAACTACTCTGCTTGACTCTGTGCTTCTAACTAAAAGCGGGTTAAAGGTTTCTGTTCATTTCTAACGCTGTCGTACGGTTCAAACTTTTCCTAATTCGAGAGAAATTCGTTGTACGTGATTGTACGTAATGTCCCTATAGAACACCTTCATGTCCCTGACTACACATTAATGTCCCTGACTACACATTAATGTCCCTATAGAACACCTTCATGTCCCTGACTACACATTAATGTCCCTGACTACACATTAATGTCCCTGACTACACATTAATGTCCCTATAGAACAACTCCAGGTCCCTGACTACACATTAATGTCCCTGACTACACATTAATGTCCCTATAGAACGACTCCAGGTCACTGACTACACATTAATGTCCCTATAGAACAACTCCAGGTATTGGACTACCATTAATGTCCCTATTGAACGACTCCAGGTCCCTGACTACACATTAATGTCCCTATAGAACGACTCCAGGTCACTGACTACACATTAATGTCCCTATAGAACAACTCCAGGTCCCTGACTACACATTAATGTCCCTATAGAATAACTCCAGGTCTTGGACTACCATTAATGTCCCTATAGAACAACTCCAGGTCTTGGACTACCATTAATGTCCCTATAGAACAACTCCAGGTCCCTGACTACACATTAATGTTCCTATAGAACGACTCCAGGTCACTGACTACACATTAATGTCCCTATAGAACAACTCCAGGTTTTGGACTACCATTAATGTCCCTATAGAACGACTCCAGGTCACTGAGCACATTAATGTCCCTATAGAACAACTCCAGGTCACTGACTACACATTAATGTCCCTATAGAACAACTCCAGGTCCCTGACTACACATTAATGTCCCTATAGAACAACTCCAGGTCCCTGACTACACATTAATGTCCCTATAGAACAACTCCAGGTATTGGACAACCATTAATGTCCCTATAGAATGACTCCAGGTCACTGACTACACATTAATGTCCCTATAGAACAACTCCAGGTCACTGACTACACATTAATGTCCCTGACTACACATTAATGTCCCTATAGAACAACTCCAGGTCCCTGACTACACATTAATGTCCCTGACTAAACATTAATGTCCCTGACTACACATTAATGTCCCTATAGAACAACTCCAGGTCCCTGACTACACATTAATGTCCCTATAGAACAACTCCAGGTCCCTGACGACACATTAATGTCCCTATAGAACACCTTCATGTCCCTGACTACACATTAAAAGTCCCTGACGACACATTAATGTCCCTATAGAACAACTCCAGGTCCCTGACTACACATTAATGTATGTCAATCAGGAAAGTCCCTTGGTCTCTTCCTCTCTCTTTCTCTATCTCTCTATCTCTCTCTCTCTCTTTCTCTCTCCCACTCTCTCTCTCTCTTTCTCTCTCCCACTCTCTCTCTCTCTATCTCTCTCTCTCTCTCTCTATCTCTCTCTCTCTCCTACAAATGTAATTATATATTTCTCTTCATGTTCATTCAGGCTGTCATTCCCCTCAGATAATGTTCATCATATTGAATCCCTGTATATTATGTCATCCTTGTAATGGAAAATAAAAACCAGTATTTAGATAATGGAGTGTTTGCATGTTGTGAACCGTGGGGGGGGGGGGGGGGGGGGGGGGGGGGTGGATTGAAGTGTTATCACGTGTCTTAGTCCTGGAACCATCCTCTGTATAGACCCGCTGGGGCCTGTATAACATTATGTAAGATGCAGCACTGTTCGCTGTTTTAAAGTGGGATATCACTTTATTGCTATCTTTCCCTAGGAGCCTATAAACCAGTACATTGCTTTATATAACAGTTTGTATTGTTCTACAGCACAACCAACCTAACCAGCATCAGGAAAATAACTACCATAACAGACCTAATCAGCATCAGGAAAAGAACTACCACAACCAACCTAACCAGCATCAGGAAAAGAACTACCACAACCAACCTAACCAGCATCAGGAAAATAACTACCATAACAGACCTAACCAGCATCAGGAAAATAACTACCATAACCAACCTAACCAGCATCAGGAAAATAACTACCATAACAGACCTAACCAGCATCAGGAAAATAACTACCATAACCTACCTAACCAGCATCAGGAAAATAACTACCATAACCAACCTAACCAGCATCAGGAAAAGAACTACCACAACCAACCTAACCAGCATCAGGAAAATAACTACCATAACCTACCTAACCAGCATCAGGAAAATAACTACCATAACAGACCTAACCAGCATCAGGAAAATAACTACCATAACCTACCTAACCAGCATCAGGAAAATAACTACCATAACCAACCTAACCAGCATCAGAAAAAGAACTACCACAACCAACCTAACCAGCATCAGGAAAATAACTACCACAACCAACCTAACCAGCATCAGGAAAATAACTACCACAACCAACCTAACCAGCATCAGGAAAATAACTACCATAACAGACCTAACCAGCATCAGGAAAATAACTACCATAACCTACCTAACCAGCATCAGGAAAATAACTACCACAACCAACCTAACCAGCATCAGGAAAAGAACTACCACAACCAACCTAACCAGCATCAGGAAAATAACTACCATAACCAACCTAAGCAGCATCAGGAAAATAACTACCACAACCAACCTAACCAGCATCAGGAAAATAACTACCACAACCAACCTAACCAGCATCAGGAAAATAACTACCATAACCTACCTAACCAGCATCAGGAAAATAACTACCATAACCAACCTAACCAGCATCAGGAAAAGAACTACCACAACCAACCTAACCAGCATCAGGAAAAGAACTACCACAACCAACCTAACCAGCATCAGGAAAATAACTACCACAACCAACCTAACCAGCATCAGGAAAATAACTACCATAACCAACCTAACCAGCATCAGGGAAAGAACTACCACAACCAACCTAACCAGCATCAGGAAAATAACTACCACAACTAACCTAACCAGCATCAGGAAAATAACTACCATAACCAACTTAACCAGCATCAGGAAAATAACTACCACAACCAACCTAACCAGCATCAGGAAAAGAACTACCACAACCTACCTAACCAGCATCAGGAAAATAACTACCACAACCAAACTTTTCCATTAGGAAAAGATACAATTTAGTACTGTGATTATCATGGTATAGCAGTACTGTGATTAGCATGGTATAGCAGTGCTGTGATTATCATGACATGACAGTACTGTGATTATCATGACATGACAGTACTGTGATTAGCAAGTTATAGCAGTACCGTGATTGTCATGACATGACAGTACTGTGATTATCAAGTTATAGCAGTACTGTGATTATCATGACATGACAGTACTGTGATTATCATGACATGACAGTACTGTGATTATCATGACATGCCAGTACTGTGATTATCATGACATGCCAGTACTGTGATTATCATGACATGACAGTACTGTGATTATCAAGTTATAGCAGTACTGTGATTATCATGACATGATAGCACTGTGATTAGCAAGTTATAGCAGTACTGTGAGTATCATGACATGACAGTACTGTGATTATCATGACATGACAGTACTGTGATTAGCAAGTTACACTAAATGTGTCCTGACATAAATATAATCTTAACACCTCCTAGGTCGTGAGTGTTGCCGGCGCTCATCAGCATTATAAACACCTAGTCAGAGGTTTAGGAAAAGGCCAAGGAAAACGTCATATGGCCTCTTTCAAAACACGAACCAGAAATGTCTTAAATGTTACAATAAACGGTATGGGAATAGTGAAACGCTAGCAACTACTGTAGTATAATACGGAATATATATTTAACAAATATAGATTTTAACTTGTGAAAGCAACAACCAACATTTCAATAAGTTCAAATAAGACACTGGCGGAGTTTGAAGAGGGTCCCTCGCCCAAGCACCCTATTCCCTACATAGTGCACTACTTTAGACCAGGCCCCATAGCACCCTATTCCCTACATAGTGCACTACTTTAGACCAGGCCCCATAGGACCCTATTCCCTACATAGTGTACTACTTTAGACCAGGCCCCATAGGACCCTATTCCCTACATAGTGCACTACTTTAGACCAGGGCCCATTGGGAATAGGGTGTGATTTGGGATTACAGTAATCTGTAACAGACAGGGATAGAGAGGTCTTGGCCTGGCTGGAGCATGGGAAAATGATTAGAAGGAAAACACACCAGGTTCATTAAGCACCAAACAAAATAAACTGGACTCTAACAGGGAGGGACTGACTGAAACAGGGAGGGACTGACTGAAACAGGGAGGGACTGACTGAAACAGGGAGGGACTGACTGAAACAGGGAGGAACTACCTGAAACAGGGAGAGACTGATTGAAACAGGGAGGGACTGACTGAAACAGGGAGGGACTGACTGAAACAGGGAGGGACTGATTGAAACAGGGACTACCTGAAACAGGGAGGGACTACCTGAAACAGGGAGGGACTACCTGAAACAGGGAGAGACTGACTGAAACAGGGAGGGACTGACTGAAACAGGGAGGGACTGACTGAAACAGGGAGGGACTGACTGAAACAGGGAGGGACTACCTGAAACAGGGAGAGACTGACTGAAACAGGGAGGGACTAGCTGGACGTTGTCAGTTTTAGTGTACAGGACCCTAATGAACAGGACCCTGGTCAGAGTGTCCTAATGAACAGGACGCTGGTCAGAGTGTCCTAATGAACAGGACCCTGGTCAGAGTGTCCTAATGAACAGGACCCTGGTCAGAGTGTCCTAATGAACAGGACGCTGGTCAGAGTGTCCTAATGAACAGGACCCTGGTCAGAGTGTCCTAATGAACAGGACCCTGGTCAGAGTGTCCTAATGAACAGGACGCTGGTCAGAGTGTCCTAATGAACAGGTCGCTGGTCAGAGTGTCCTAATGAACAGGGCCCTGGTCAGAGTGTCCGAATGAACAGGACCCTGGTCAGAGTGTCCTAATGAACAGGACCCTGGTCAGAGTGTCCTAATGAACAGGACCCTGGTCAGAGTATCCTAATGAACAGGACCCTGGTCAGAGTGTCCTAATGAACAGGACGCTGGTAAGAATGATTCATCATTCTGTCCATCCTTAACTAAATGAAGAAGACATAGCACTGAGGGGACCGGTGTGTGTGTGTGTGTGTGTGTGTGTGTGTGTGTTCGTGCGCGTGCGTGCGCGTACGTGTGCGTGCGTGTGTGTGCGTTCGTGTGTGTGTGTGTGTGTGTGTGTGTGTGCGTGTGTGTGCGTGCGTGCGTGCGTGCGCGTGCGCGTGCGCGTGCGCATGCGCATGCGTGTGTGTGTGTGTGTGTGTGTGTGTGTGTGTGTGTGTGTCTTGGGCGATGAATAGAAGAAAACAAGTCAAGGTGGACACGGTGAGTCAGAGAGACAACCTGGGATTCGAAAAGCAACAAAGCTGTCACCAGAGCACCTTTTTATCATATACACCTGAGGGAAGGGCCTGGGGAAATGGAACCACTCAATAGCTATATACTGTGTATATATTTTATTTTTTATTTTTTTCATTTTTAAAGTCTAACAAATGGATGTAATAATGCCAAATGTCCCCTTTAATTAAATGTGTGGTTTATTTTCCCAACATCTGCTCAGCCTCTGTACAACTGCTTTACAACACTCTGTGAGATTTTACGTGTGTACAGTATAGGCTTTTAACACACCTACATCTTCACAACACTCGGTACTCAGCACATGGTCAACAGGTTGGCACTATAACACTCAGAACATGGTCAATAGATTGGCACTATAACACTCAGAACATGATCAATAGATTGGCACTATAACACTCAGAACATGATCAATAGATTGGCACTATAACACTCAGAACATGGTCAATAGATTGGCACTATAACACTCAGAACATGATCAATAGATTGGCACCATAACACTCAGAACATGATCAATAGATTGGCACTATAACACTCAGAACATGATCAATTGATTGGCACTATAACACTCAGAACATGATCAATAGATTGGCACAATAACACTCAGAACATGATCAATAGATTGGCACCATAACACTCAGAACATGGTCAATAGATTGGCACTATAACACTCAGAACATGATCAATAGATTGGCACTATAACACTCAGAACATGATCAATAGATTGGCACTATAACACTCAGAACATGATCAATAGATTGGCACTATAACACTCAGAACATGATCAATAGATTGGCACTATAACACTCAGTACTCAGAACATGATCAATAGATTGGCACTATAACACTCAGAACATGATCAATAGATTGGCAATATAACACTCAGAACATGATCAATAGATTGGCACTATAACACTCAGTACTCAGAACATGATCAATAGATTGGCACTATAACACTCAGAACATGATCAATAGATTGGCACTATAACACTCAGAACATGATCAATAAATTGGCACTATAACACTCAGAACATGATCAATAGATTGGCACTATAACACTCAGTACTCAGAACATGATCAATAGATTGGCACTATAACACTCAGTACTCAGAACATGGTTAACAGGTTGGCACTATAACAGGCTAGTGTATGACTTCACACTCCTCCAGTATACATGTTGCATCGCTCTCTGTCTCTCTCTCTCTTTCTTTCTATCTCTCTCTCTCTTTGTCTCTCTCTCTTTGTCTCTCTTTCTCTCTCTCTCTCTCTCTCTCTTTCTGTCTCTCTCTCTTTCTTTCTCTTTGTCTCTCTCTTTCTCTCTCTGTCTCTCTCTCCCTCTGTCTGTCTCTCTCTCTATCTCTCTCTCTCTCTCTCTCTCTCTCTCTCTCTCTCTCTCTCTCTCTCTCTCTGTATTTTTGTCTCTCTCTTGGTCTGTCTCTCTCTGTCTCTGTCTTTCTGTCTCTCTCTTGGTCTCTCTCTATCTCTGTCTCTGTCTTTCTGTCTCTCTCTCTCTGTCTCTGTCTTTCTGTCTCTCTCTTGGTCTCTCTCTCTCTGTCTTTCTGTCTCTCTCTTGGTCTCTCTCTCTCTGTCTCTGTCTTTCTGTCTCTCTCTTGGTCTCTCTCTCTCTCTGTCCCTCTAAGTTTAGCTGCTTTGAGGGCAGTTTTTTTCAGCAGTGCTATCTCTGTGGTGCTTAGCTATCTGCTTTTGTGTGCTGTGAAAGACACACACACACACACACACACACACACACACACACACACACACACACACACACACACACACACACACACACACACACACACACACACACACACACACACACACACACGGCTGTAGCTGTGGCTGGCACCATCAATATTCAGCTCTCGTTCTCACCACTGATCGCTCTTTATGGGGACATGGAGCATCAGCTCTTTATCCCCCACAACCTTCCCTTGCAAATCTGGCTGCATTCAGAGTCTGACTATAGTCAGTTGTACAGACCCGTGGGAACCGCTTAAAGAGCGGATCAATAGATGGGCTATAAACATGCATCAAGTCAACTTTGTGCTTTTGTGCTACTGCTGCTCTCTCTCTCTTGATCAAAATTCAAGTTCTCCGGTCTAATTTGTTTGTCAGAGAGAGGGGGCGTTTTCTTCCTGTTCCTTTTCATTCAGGTGTCTATTTTTTCCTGCGCTCCCAATGGCATCCTATTCCCTTTATAGTGTAGGGAATAGAGTCCCATTTGGGATGTAGTCCTTGTCTGGTATATTATAGACTATCTGAACACATTGATATTTGACCAGGGCCCATAGCCATTTAGCAGACGTTCTTATCCAGAGAGATTTACAGGAGCAATTTAGGGTTGAGTGTCTTGCTCATCGACAGATTATTTTTCTTCACCTAATTGTTTCGCGGATTCGAACCAGCGACATTACCTTGCCCAACGCTCAGACTACCTGCCGCCCTAAATCATTTATGTATAAATCACCGGCAACAGAAGTATGGATTACACCAGAGAGAGGATTATTCCAGAAGATATCATTTCTGTGAGTGATATGATCAGATGTGAGTACCACTGTGAGTATGAGATAAGGGACAGGACACAAACAGGCTTTTCAGATGGTACACAACCTTCAAACTGCCAAGAGATCCTACTTATAGAGATTTCATTTAGATGTCATTTCTCAACAGAAAATATTAACTTTGCCTCAAAGAGATAGAGTGAGAGAGAGAGAGAGAGAGAGAGAGAGAGAGAGAGAGAGAGAGAGAGAGAGAGAGAGAGAGAGAGAGAGAGAGGGAGAGAGAGAGAGATCATCTCTTGGCAGTAGTCCTGTAGACTACTTTATCACTGACCTCAACCCAGAGTCTCTCAGAGCGTTCACAGTCAGCCCACTGACACCCCTATCAGATCACAGCAAAATCACAGTCTACTTAAACAGAGCAATACTCAATCATGAGGCATCAAAGCCAAAGGAACTGAGTAACATTAAGAAATGCTATAGATGGAAGGAATGCAGTTTGGAAACCTACCAAAAAACAATTAGGCAACAACAAATTCAATCCCTTTTAGACAATTTCCTGGGTAAAACGTTCCACTGTAATAGTGAAGGTGTAAACTTGGCAGTAGAAAATCTTAACAGTATATTTGACCTCTCAGCTTCCCTATCAAATTTAAAAATCTCAAATAGAAAACCGAAGAAAATGAACAACAATGACAAATGGTTTGATGAAGAATGCAAAAATCTAAGAAAGAAATTGAGAAACCTGTCCAACCAAAAACATAGAGACCCGGAAAACCTGAGTCTACGCCTTCACTATGGTGAATCACTAAAACAATACAGAAATACACTACGGAAAAAGAAGGAACAGCATGTCAGAAATCAGCTCAATGTAATTGAAGAATCCATAGACTCTAACCACTTCTGGGAAAATTGGAAAACACTAAACAAACAACAACACAAAGAATTATCTATCCAAAATGGAGATGTATGGGTAAACCACTTCTCCAATCTTTTTGGCTCTATAACAAAGAACAAAGAGCAAAAACATATAGATGATCAATTACAGATCTTAGAATCAACTATTAAAGACTACCAGAACCCACTGGATTCTCCAATTACATTGAATGAACTACAGGACAAAATACAAACCCTCCAACCCAAAAAGGCCTGTGGTGTTGATGGTATCCTCAATGAAATGATCAAATATACAGACAACAAATTCCAATTGGCTATACTAAAACTATTTAACATCATACTTAGCTCTGGCATCTTCCCCAATATTTGGAACCAAGGACTGATCACCCCAATCCACAAAAGTGGAGACAAATTTGACCCCAATAACTACTGTGGAATATGCGTCAACAGTAACCTTGGGAAAATCCTCTGCATTATCATTAACAGCAGACTCGTACATTTCCTCAATGAAAACAATGTACTGAGCAAATGTCAAATTGGCTTTTTACCAAATTACCGTACAACAGACCATGTATTCACCCTGCACACCCTAATTGACAACCAAACAAACCAAAACAAAGGCAAAGTCTTCTCATGCTTTGTTGATTTCAAAAAAGCCTTCGACTCAATCTGGCATGAGGGTCTGCTATACAAACTGATGGAAAGTGGTGTTGGGGGTAAAACATACGACATTATAAAATCCATGTACACAAACAACAAGTGTGCGGTTAAAATTGGCAAAAAACACACACATTTCTTTACACAGGGTTGTGGGGTGAGACAGGGTTGCAGCTTAAGCCCCACCCTCTTCAACATATATACCAACAAATTGGCGCGAGCACTAGAAAAGTCTGCAGCACCCGGCCTCACCCTAATAGAATCCGAAGTCAAATGTCTGCTGTTTGCTGATGATCTGGTGCTTCTGTCACCAACCAAGGAGGGCCTACAGCAGCACCTAGATATTCTGCACAGATTCTGTCAGACCTGGGCCCTGACAGTAAATCTCAGTAAGACCAAAATAATGGTGTTCCAAAAAAGGTCCAGTCACCAGGACAACAAATACAAATTCCATCTAGACACTGTTGCCCTAAATTCCACAGTGTGCCATCACAGCAGCAAGATTTGTGACCTGTTGCCACGAGAAAAGGGCAACCAGTGAAGAACAAAAACCATTGTAAATACAACCCATATTTATGCTTATATATTATATCTTGTGTCCTTTACCATTTGTACATTGTTAAAACACTGTATATATAATATGACATTTGTAATGTCTTTATTGTTTTGAAACTTCTGTATGTGTAATGTTTACTGTTCATTTTTATTGTTTATTTCACTTTATATTTTCACTTTATATATTATCTACCTCACTTGCTTTGGCAATGTTAACACATGTTTCCCATGCCAATAAAGCCCTTGAATTGAATTGAGAGAGAGAGAGAGAGAGAGAGAGAGAGGGGGAGGGAGAGAGAGAGAGAGAGAGAGAGAGAGAGAGAGAGAGAGAGAGAGAGAGAGAGAGAGAGAGAGGGAGAGGGAGAGAGATGGAGAGTGAGAGAGAAAGATGGAGAGAGAGAGAGAGAGAGAGGGAAAGGGAGAGAGATGGAGAGTGAGAGAGAAAGATGGAGAGAGAGAGAGAGAGAGAGAGAGAGAATAAGAGAGAATAAGAGAGAATAAGAGAGAATAAGAGAGAATAAGAGAGAATAAAAGAGACAGAAAGAGAGAGAGAGGCAGAGAGAGAGGTGGAGAGAGGGAGCACAGTGAAAGGAGAAAAAAGGGAGAGCTCATCACACAAGCTAAATGAGATTCAGAGTCTGCTGTGCTGCTCGGTGGCCGGGCACACAGCCCACTTCAACAGAGCTGCGGGCCAACAACCACTGGTAAAGGTCATTCTGCAAACGGCCCGAAAATGAAGTATCACCTCAGTTTGCAGGTCTGAGCAAAATACTGATACGCAGAGAGGAGAACTGAAGCTCACAAACCCTCAGCAGAGCCACAGGCCCAAAACCCCCAACAGAGCCACAGGCCCAAAACCCCCAACAGAGCCACAGGCCCAAAACCCCCAACAGAGCCACAGGCTCAAAACCCCCAACAAAGCCACAGGCTCAAAACCCCCAACAGAGCCACAGGCCCAAAACCCCCAACAGAGCCACAGGCCCAAAACCCCCAACAGAGCCACAGCCCCAAAACCCCCAACAGAGCCATAGGCCAAAAACCCCCAACAGAGCCACAGCCCCAAAACCCCCAACAGAGCCACAGCCCCAAAACCCCCAACAGAGCCACAGCCCCAAAACCCCCAACAGAGCCACAGCCCCAAAACCCCCAACAGAGCCACAGGCCCAAAACCCCAAGCTTCCAGAGGAGCTATTTAACACTGAAGTAGAGTACTGTGGATGAACAGAGTAGTGTCTCATGTTAGGTGGAATAAAACAGGAATAATGTTGGACCAGATGACACAGTAAGGCTACTTTTAAGCCTCGTCTTTAACGACTGTCGAAAGCAAGTTCGATTGAGACTGTGTTTTAACTCAACACCGTAAAATAATACCAATAACAGGAGTTCTTCCTGTGTTTAATCCTATACTGTATATTCAGCCTGGTCTAATTTAGGCTCATTGATTGGTGATATCTACAGCCAATTAGAAGAGTGCTTCAGTTTTCCATTTCCTGCATGCAATCAATCCAACAATACCCAGAAAACAAATCCCAAAGTCTCCAATGAATTCAATCGTAAACGACACCCAATTCCCTATTTAGTGCACTACTTTTAAAGAGGGGCCATAGGATTCTGGTCAAAAGTAGTGCAGTATATAAGAAATAGGGTGTCATTTGGGACACAAACAGTCTCCATGGTAATGCCCTCTAAAAGCATCAGATCACATGACTTTTGTTCACAGTTTGAAAAAATTAATTTAAATTTTAGATCTGAGAATATAACTGATAAAACTAAAACTAAAACTATGAATATTTCTGTAATTTTATTTCAACAGACTTAATCAAATGTTTTTTACATCCAACATTAAAAGTTTAAAAAAACATTTATGATTAGAAATTATCAATTAGTAATAAGATATTATATTAGGCAAATCATTCTCACAATGAAAACAATCTTGCTGTGCCAATGTAGTGAAAGATATAACCAAATTAAAGATGCCATTTAAAATATTTAACAATCATCATGTACAGTAGGGACACGTACCAAATGGCATCCTATTCACTACATAGTGCAGGGGCTCTGGTCTAAAGTAGTGCACTATATAGGGAATAGGGCTCTGGTCTATAGTAGTGCACTATATAGGGAATAGGGCTCTGGTCTATAGTAGTGCACTATATAGGGAATAGGGCTCTGGTCTATAGTAGTGCACTATATAGGGAATAGGGCTCTGGTCTAAAGTAGTGCACTATATAGGGAATAGGGCTCTGGTCTATAGTAGTGCACTATATAGGGAATAGGGCTCTCGTCTAAAGTAGTGCACTAAATAGGGAATAGGGCTCTCGTCTAAAGTAGTGCACTATATAGGGAATAGGGCTCTGGTCTAAAGTAGTGCACTGTATAGGGAAAAGGGCTCTCGTCTAAAGTAGTGCACTATATAGGGAATAGGGCTCTGGTCTATAGTAGTGCACTATATAGGGAATAGGGCTCTGGTCTATAGTAGTGCACTATATAGGGAATAGGGCTCTGGTCTATAGTAGTGCACTATATAGGGAATAGGGCTCTGGTCTAAAGTAGTGCACTATATAGGGAATAGGGCTCTGGTCTAAAGTAGTGCACTGTATAGGGAAAAGGGCTCTCGTCTAAAGTAGTGCACTATATAGGGAATAGGGCTCTGGTCTAAAGTAGTGCACTGTATAGGGAAAAGGGCTCTCGTCTAAAGTAGTGCACTTTATAGGGAATAGGGCTCTGGTCTATAGTAGTGCACTATATAGGGAATAGGGCTCTGGTCTAAAGTAGTGCACTATATAGGGAATAGGGCTCTGGTCTAAAGAAGTGCACTATATAGGGAATAGGGCTCTGGTCTAAAGTAGTGCACTGTATAGGGAAAAGGGCTCTCGTCTAAAGTAGTGCACTATATAGGGAATAGGGCTCTGGTCTAAAGTAGTGCCACTATACAGGGAATAGGGCTCTAGTCTAAAGTAGTGTACTATATAGGGAATAGGGTTCTGGTCTAAAGTAGTGCCACTATACAGGGAATAGGGCTCTAGTCTAAAGTAGTGCACTATATAGGGAATAGGGCCATGGTCTATAGTAGTGCACTATATAGGGAATAGGGCTCTGGTCTATAGTATAGTTCTCACAGTATTAATGTCCTTTGTCATAAAATATTTAATTAGACCAGTTATCATAATCTAGCCAGTCATATTTGTTATACTGTATAAATCATGTCCGAACCATTGAATTGGCCGCAGGTTCTCTACAAACAAGTTTCAGTGACATTTCAATGATGGTCAAAGGGGGTGTGAAATACGTAAGTTCAAATTCAATTATTTCTGTATTTCATTTTCAATAAATTTGCACACAACAAAAAAATCTATAGAACATGTTTTCACTTTTGTCATTATGGGGTGTTGTGTGTAGATGAGTGAGTGAAATAAAAATATATATATTTAATCCATTTTGAATTCAGGCTGCAACAACAACAACAACAAGATGAGGCATAAGTCACGGGGTAGTAATATTTTCTGAAGGCTCTGAAGGTTTCTGAATATATATAGAGACTTTTCCCCAGATCCTTACGGGGATGCAGGCAGAGATCAAATTATTGTCCGCCCTGACAACCTGATAGAGATCTTATTGATGTTTCACAAAACTATAACTGTACGATGCTCAAAAAATAGCATTATGAAACTTTAGAAGAGGAATTGATGGCTGAGACGATAATGCAGAAAGTAACTAAAGTATCGATGTCTGCTTCCTAAATTGCATACTACTCCCTATATAGTGCACTACTTTTGACCAGCCTTGGTGCCATTTGGGAAACAGCAAAAAAGGGGAGATTAGCCGAGCCGTAACAATAATGAGGAACACAGAACGAAGCATCAGAGAGCATTGTTTCAAGTGAACAGCCACGTCAATGTGTTTCCCTGTGCGGAAGACATCAACTTACAGTTTACCCTCTGAGCCCGTTCAACAAATACAACACATCGTCCAAACACAGCACCATCGAAAACCAGTCAGGAAAATACACAGCACCATCGAAAACCAGTCAGGAAAATACACAGCACCATCAAAAACCAGTCAGCAATACACAGCACCATCGAAAACCAGTCAGGAAAATACACAGCACCATCAAAAACCAGTCAGCAATACACAGCACCATCAAAAACCAGTCAGGAAAATACAGCACCATCAAAAACAGTCAGCAATACACAGCACCATCAAAAACCAGTCAGCAATACACAGCACCATCAAAAACCAGTCAGGAAAATACACAGCACCATCAAAAACCAGTCAGGAAAATATATAGCACCATCGAAAACCAGTCAGCAATACACAGCACCATCGAAAACCAGTCAGCAATACACAGCACCATCAAAAACCAGTCAGGAAAATATATAGCACCAGTCAGCAATACACAGCACCATCGAAAACCAGTCAGCAATACACAGCACCAGTCAGCAATACACAGCACCATCGAAAACCAGTCAGCAATACACAGCACCAGTCAGCAATACACAGCACCATCAAAAACCAGTCAGGAAAATATATAGCACCAGTCAGCAATACACAGCACCATCGAAAACCAGTCAGGAAAATATATAGCACCAGTCAGCAATACACAGCACCATCAAAAACCAGTCAGGAAAATATATAGCACCAGTCAGCAATACACAGCACCATCAAAAACCAGTCAGGAAAATATATAGCACCAGTCAGCAATACACAGCACCATCAAAAACCAGTCAGGAAAATATATAGCACCAGTCAGCAATACACAGCACCATCGAAAACCAGTCAGCAATACACAGCACCATCAAAAACCAGTCAGGAAAATACAGCACCATCAAAAACCAGTCAGCAATACACAGCACCATCAAAAACCAGTCAGGAACACAATGTTCCTTTTAAATTAAACATCTCTGCAAAATGATTGATGACAGCTTCAAAAGACACTCTAGCGTGCCAACATCGATGTGTCCCAAATGGACCCTATTCCCTATGAAGTGTACAACTTTTGGCCAGGGCCTATTTTGCACTGGTCAAAAATAGTGCCATATATACAGTAGGGCATAGCTTGTCACTTTGGACACATCCAGAGACCCTAACCCACAATGGTTATCAATGATAACAGTAAGCAGTAACTATCTCCTTGTAATGAGAAGATTACGGATCATCAGACTACATTGCAGATTCTCAATGAAGAGAGTCAATAATATCACAGTAAAATGCAGGGGGGCTCATATAGGGCATCTCTTGTTCAAGTATTTGGACTTGTACAAATCAAGTACTGGCCTTGTTCAAGTATTGGCCTTGTTCAAGTATTGGCCTTGTTCAAGTATTGGCCTTGTTCAAGTATTGGCCTTGTTCAAATCAAATTGAATCAAGTACTGGCCTTGTTCAAGTATTGGCCTTGTTCAAGTACTGGCCTTGTTCAAGTATTGGCCTTGTTCAAGTATTGGCCTTGTTCAAATCAAATTGAATAAAGTACTGGCCTTGTTCAAGTATTGGCCTTGTTCAAGTATTGGCCTTGTTCAAATCAAATCAAATCAAGTACTGGCCTTGTTCAAGTACTGGCCTTGTTCAAGTATTGGCCTTGTTCAAATCAAATTGAATCAAGTACTGGCCTTGTTCAAATATTTGGCCTTTTTCAAATCAAATCAAGTATCTGCCTTGTAAGGAATAATCAATGAGGGGCTCTATACGCTCTATGTAAAATAATGAACAACGTGGAAGCGGAGGGGAACTAACCTTCCAGGCATTTGCATTATTTTCCAGAGAACGCATAGAGCCCCTCGTTGATTATGCAATTTTATATATACCATATATACCATATATACCATATATATAATTTAACACATTGGCTGCTAAAAATGTGTTCATTTGCAGGTAGAAATGTTCGACATCCACTGAGGTAGGTAGCACGTTTACTAGATAGCTACCGTAGTTGCCTTGGTAACAAAACCAACAGACTTCCTAGTTTAGCTAACGAAACCATCAGTCCTAGCTTGCTCTTATGAACATCTAATTCCACAATGCCAATAATGTTTTCAATTG
The DNA here is from genome assembly GCF_045791955.1 of Oncorhynchus clarkii lewisi. Classification (NCBI taxonomy): domain Eukaryota; kingdom Metazoa; phylum Chordata; class Actinopteri; order Salmoniformes; family Salmonidae; genus Oncorhynchus; species Oncorhynchus clarkii. Next base: position 43,585,558 of record NC_092173.1, on the reverse strand, counting down.
GACTTTTGCTTTCAAATGCGGCTCAAACATAGAACATGTAAGAATAAACTATAGCCATCCAGGGTGAGGGGAGTTGTCTCCATGTAGACTAACATCCAGGATGAGGAGGGCTGTCTCCGTGTAGACTAACATCCAGGATGAGGAGTGTTGTCTCCATGTAGACTAACATCCAGGATGAGGGGTCCTGTCTCCGTGTAGACTAACATCCAGGATGAGGAGTGTTGTCTCCGTGTAGACTAACATCCAGGATGAGGGGTCCTGTCTCCTTGTAGACTAACATCCAGGATGAGGGGTCCTGTCTCCATGTAGACTAACATCCAGGATGAGGAGTGCTGTCTACATGTAGACTAACATCCAGGATGAGGAGTGCTGTCTCCATGTAGACTAACATCCAGGATGAGGAGTGCTGTCTCCATGTAGACTAAAATCCAGGATGAGGAGTGTTGTCTCTGTGTAGACTAACATCCAGGATGAGGAGTGTTGTCTTCGTGTAGACTAACATCCAGGATGAGGGGTCCTGTCTCCATGTAGACTAACATCCAGGATGAGGAGTGCTGTCTACATGTAGACTAACATCCAGGATGAGGAGTGCTGTCTCCATGTAGACTAACATCCAGGATGAGGGGTCCTGTCTCCGTGTAGACTAACATCCAGGATGAGGGGTCCTGTCTCCGTGTAGACTAACATCCAGGATGAGGGGTCCTGTCTTCATGTAGACTAACATCCAGGATGAGGGGTCTTGTCTCCATGTAGACTAACATCCAGGATGAGGAGTGCTGTCTCCGTGTAGACTAACATCCAGGATGAGGGGTCCTGTCTCCGTGTAGACTAACATCCAGGATGAGAGGTCCGGTCTCCATGTAGACTAACATCCAGGATGAGGAGTGTTGTCTCCGTGTAGACTAACATCCAGGATGAGGGGTCCTGTCTCCATGTAGACTAACATCCAGGATGAGGAGTGCTGTCTCCATGTAGACTAACATCCAGGATGAGGAGTGCTGTCTCCATGTAGACTAACATCCAGGATGAGGAGTGTTGTCTCCGTGTAGACTAACTTCCAGGATGAGGAGTGTTGTCTCCGTGTAGACTAACATCCAGGATGAGGAGTGTTGTCTCCGTGTAGACTAACATCCAGGATGAGGAGTGTTGTCTCCGTGTAGACTAACATCCAGGATGAGGAGTGTTGTCTCTGTGTAGACTAACATCCAGGATGAGGAGTGTTGTCTCCGTGTAAACTAACATCCAGGATGAGGAGTGTTGTCTCCGTGTAGACTAACATCCAGGATGAGGAGTGTTGTCTCCGTGTAGACTAACATCCAGGATGAGGGGTCCTGTCTCCGTGTAGACTAATATCCAGGTTGAGGGTTCCTGTCTCCGTGTAGACTAACATCCAGGATGAGGGGTCCTGTCTTCATGTAGACTAACATCCAGGATGAGGGGTCTTGTCTCCATGTAGACTAACATCCAGGATGAGGAGTGCTGTCTCCGTGTAGACTAACATCCAGGATGAGGAGTGTTGTCTCCGTGTAGACTAACATCCAGGATGAGGGGTCCTGTCTCCGTGTAGACTAATATCCAGGTTGAGGGGTCCTGTCTCCGTGTAGACTAACATCCAGGATGAGGGGTCCTGTCTCCATGTAGACTAACATCCAGGATGAGGGGTCCTGTCTCCGTGTAGACTAACATCCAGGATGAGGGGTCCTGTCTCCGTGTAGACTAACATCCAGGATGAGGGGTCCTGTCTCCGTGTAGACTAGTATCCAGGTTGAGCACTCAACATGGATGTTATGTTAGACAAACAAACAAACAAACAGACAGACAGACAGACAGACAGACAGGGTTATTGATATGCCGTGGTACACACTGTGTGTTTCTCTCTCTCTCTCTCTCTGTGTGTGTGTGTGTGTGTGTGTGTGTGTGTGTGTGTGTGTGTGTGTGTGTGTGTGTGTGTGTGTGTCTGGGGGGATCGGGGGGTGGTTGTGTGTCTGGGGGGGTTGTGCATCTGGGGGAGTTGTGTGTTTGGGGGGGGTTGTGTGACTGGGTGGGTTGTGTGTCTATGGGGGGTCTGGGGGGGTTGTGTGTTCCTGTCTACCATACCTCCCTGTCTGCCTTCCTTCAGCTTCTCTCTATCTGCAACAGTATACCAGCAAGGCTAAGATCAGTCGCTGTCTCCGCAGCCCACAAGAGACACAACCATGTATTCCCCTCAGTTCCCCACCAGCTCCCCTCGTCTCCCCTCGTCTCCCCTCGTCTCCCTCCAGCCTCACCTTAAAGCACTGTGACGTTTTGGGGTTCACTTTCCCCTGGGCCCAATTTGTATTTATCTCAAGGTTTTCAGAGAAGAAACCCACATACTGACTGGAATAATGTATAATACCAAGGATTTTAAAATCAGAGTCTGTCTAAATGTTGGACAGAGTTATATTGGGAGAGGAGAATGAGGGGAAGTGACCTGGCTGTCTGATACAGTATAGACTTAACTCTGTTTGCGATGAAGGTTTTGAGACTCAATGACTACAGCCTATATGGCACCCTTTCCTTATATAGGGCCCTACTTTTAAACAGGACCCATAGGAGGTGACTAAACAGCTTGGAGTAAACCTGGAGTGTAAACTGTCATGGTCAAAACATATTGATACAACAGCATCGAAGATGGGGAGAAGTCTGTCTATAATAAAGCGCTGCTCTGCCTTCTTAACAACACTATTAATAAGGCAGGTCCTACAGGCCCTAGTTTCTACCTTCTCAACAACACTATCAACAAGGCAGGTCCTACAGACTCTAGTTTCTACCTTCTTAACAACACTATCAACAAGGCAGGTCCTACAGGCCCTAGTTTCTACCTTCTTATTAACACTATCAACAAGGCAGGTCCTACAGGCCCTAGTTTCTACCTTCTTAACAACACTATCATCAAGGCAGGTCCTACAGGCCCTAGTTTCTACCTTCTTAACAACACTATCAACAAGGCAGGTCCTACAGGCCCTTGTTTCTACCTTCTTAACAACACTATCATCAAGGCAGGTCCTACAGGCCCTAGTTTATACCTTCTTAACAACACTATCAACAAGGCAGGTCCTACAGGCCCTAGTTTCTACCTTCTTAACAACACTATCAACAAGGCAGGTCCTACAGGCCCTAGTTTCTACCTTCTTAACAACACTATCAACAAGGCAGGTCCTACAGGCCTAGTTTCTACCTTCTTAACAACACTGTCAACAAGGCAGGTCCTACAGGCCCTAGTTTCTACCTTCTTAACAACACTATCAACAAGGCAGGTCCTACAGGCCCTAGTTTCTACCTTCTTAACAACACTATCAACAAGGCAGGTCCTACAGGCCTTAGTTTCTACCTTCTTAACAGCACTATCAACAAGGCAGGTCCTACAGGCCCTAGTTTATACCTTCTTAACAACACTATCAACAAGGCAGGTCCTACAGGCCCTAGTTTCTACCTTCTTAACAACACTATCAACAAGGCAGGTCCTACAGGCCCTAGTTTCTACCTTCTTAACAACACTATCAACAAGGCAGGTCCTACAGGCCCTAGTTTCTACCTTCTTAACAACACTATCAACAAGGCAGGTCCTACAGGCCCTAGTTTCTACCTTCTTAACAACACTGTCAATAAGGCAGGTCCTACAGGCCTTAGTTTCTACCTTCTTAACAACACTATCAACAAGGCAGGTCCTACAGGCCCTAGTTTCTACCTTCTTAACAACACTATCAACAAGGCAGGTCCTACAGGTCCTAGTTTCTACCTTCTTAACAACACTATCATCAAGACAGGTCCGACAGACTCTAGTTTTTTTTACCTGGACTACTGCTCAGTCGTGTGGTCAAGTGCCACAAAGAGGGACCTCGGAAAATTACAATTGTCTCAGAACAGGGAAGGCACAGCTGGCCCTTGGATGTACACAGAGAGCTAACATTAATAATATGCATGTCAATCTCTCCTGGCTCATAGTGGAGGAGAGATTGACTTCATCACTACCTGTTTTTGTAAGAGCACTAGCACACAGCTCAGACACCCATTCATACCCCACACGACATGCCACCAGAGGTCTGTTTAAACTACTAACACACAGCTCAGACACCCATGCATACCCCACACGACATGCCACCAGAGGTCTGTTTAAACTACTAGCACACAGCTCAGACACCCATGCATACCCCACACGACATGCCACCAGAGGTCTGTTTAAACTACTAGCACACAGCTCAGACACCCATGCATACCCCACACGACATGCCACCAGAGGTCTGTTTAAACTACTAGCACACAGCTCAGACACCCATGCATACCCCACACGACATGCCACCAGAGGTCTCTTCACAATCCCTTTAATTCAGAACAGAATATGGGTGGTGCAGAGTAATATACGGAGCCATGACTACATAGAACTCTATTCCACATCAGGTACCCAATGTACGCAGTAGAATCAGACATAAAAATACACCTTATGGAACAGCGGGGACTGTGAAGAGACACACACACACAGGCACATGGATGTTGTATTGTAAATATGTGATTGTGGAGTGGTGGCCTGAGCGAGCACACTGAATGTGTTGGGTAAAGGTGTCGTGAAATGTAAATGTCATGTAGTATTTTAAACTGTATGTAACTGTCTTATGTTGCTGGACCCCGGGAAGAGTAGCTGCTGCCTTGGCTAATGGGGATCCATGATAAACCTCAGGAAGAGTAGCTGCTGCCTTGGCTAATGGGGATCCATGATAAACCTCAGGAAGAGTAGCTGCTGCCTTGGCTAATGGGGATCCATGATAAACCTCAGGAAGAGTAGCTGCTGCCTTGGCTAATGGGGATCCATGATAAACCTCAGGAAGAGTAGCTGCTGCCTTGGCTAATGGGGATCCATGATAAACCTCAGGAAGAGTAGCTGCTGCCTTGGCTAATGGGGATCCATGATAAACCTCAGGAAGAGTAGCTGCTGCCTTGGCTAATGGGGATCCATGATAAACCTCAGGAAGAGTAGCTGCTGCCTTGGCTAATGGGGATCCATGATAAACCTCAGGAAGAGTAGCTGCTGCCTTGGCTAATGGGGATCCATGATAAACCTCAGGAAGAGTAGCTGCTGCCTTGGCTAATGGGGATCCATGATAAACCTCAGGAAGAGTAGCTGCTGCCTTGGCTAATGGGGATCCATGATAAACCTCAGGAAGAGTAGCTGCTGCCTTGGCTAATGGGGATCCATGATAAACCTCAGGAAGAGTAGCTGCTGCCTTGGCTAATGGGGATCCATGATAAACCTCAGGAAGAGTAGCTGCTGCCTTGGCTAATGGGGATCCATGATAAACCACAGGAAGAGTAGCTGCTGCCTTGGCTAATGGGGATCCATGATAAACCTCAGGAAGAGTAGCTGCTGCCTTGGCTAATGGGGATCCATGATAAACCTCAGGAAGAGTAGCTGCTGCCTTGGCTAATGGGGATCCATGATAAACCTCAGGAAGAGTAGCTGCTGCCTTGGCTAATGGGGATCCATGATAAACCTCAGGAAGAGTAGCTGCTGCCTTGGCTAATGGGGATCCATGATAAACCTCAGGAAGAGTAGCTGCTGCCTTGGCTAATGTGGATCCATGATAAACCTCAGGAAGAGTAGCTGCTGCCTTGGCTAATGGGGATCCATGATAAACCTCAGGAAGAGTAGCTGCTGCCTTGGCTAATGGGGATCCATGATAAATTCAAATACAAATGTGGAACAGAATGTACTGGAGAGGCATGTTGACACATAGGGAGATGGTATGGATGGACCAATACAGCCGGTCTGTTTAGAACTAAGATTAGTCATGGAGCACAGAAAGAGTCTTGGAGGGGTTAATTAATCTACACACTGCTGAGGTATTTTCTACCGGTGACAGTCAGTGTCTGCACTGCCAAATGGACTCTGGTAGTGTACTAGATAAAGAATAGGGCACATCAGCCTTCGACGTCAGCCTCGACATCAGCCTTGACATCAGCCTTCGACGTCAGCCTCGACATCAGCCTTGACATCAGCCTTCGACGTCAGCCTCGACATCAGCCTTCGACGTCAGCCTCGACATCAGCCTCGACATCAGCCTCGACATCAGCCTCGACATCAGCCTCGACATCAGCGTCGACATCAGCCTCAACATCGTTCTCAACATCAGCCTCAACATCATTCTCGACATCAGCCTTGACATCAGCGTCGACATCAGCCTTCGACATCAGCCTCGACATCATTCTCGACATCAGCCTCGACATCAGCCTCAACATCAGCCTCGACATCAGCCTCAACATCATTCTCGACATCAGCCTTGACATCAGCGTCGACATCAGCCTTCGACGTCAGCCTCGACATCAGCCTCAACATCATTCTCGACATCAGCCTCAACATCAGCCTTCGACGTCACCCTCGACATCAGCCTTCCATGTCAGCCTCAACATCAGCCTCGACATTAGCCTTCGACGTCAACCTCGACATCAGCCTTGACATCATTCTCAAATAGTTCATTATAAGAAGACTACTAAACTACTAAACTACCAAACTCCCGAACTACTGAAGATCTAGGTAGAAAAGTCATGGCAAGAATAGAATAGCATAGGAAATATAGAACAGCATAGGAAATACAGAATAGAATAGCATAGGAAATATAGAACAGCAGAGCATAGGCAATATAGAATATAATAGCATAGGAAATATAGAATAGAATAGAGTGGAAAATAATAGAACAGTTTATAATAGAAAAGAATGGAACAGAATAGAATAGAACAGAATAGAATATATTACAATAGAACAGAATGGAACAGAATAGAATAGAACAGAATAGAATATATTACAACAGAACAGAATGGAACAGAATAGAATAGAACAGAATAGAATATATTACAATAGAACAGAATGGAACAGAATAGAATAGAACAGAATAGAATATATTACAATAGAACAGAATGGAACAGAATAGAATATAACAGAATAGAATATATTACAATAGAACAGAATGGAACAGAATAAAATAGAACAGAATAGAACATATTACAATAGATCAGAATGGAACAGAATAGAATAGAACAGAATAGAATAGAACAGAATATAATATATTACAATAGAACAGAATGGAACAGAATAGAATAGAACAGAATAGAATATATTACAACAGAACAGAATGGAACAGAATAGAATAGAACAGAATATAATATATTACAATAGAACAGAATGGAACAGAATAGAATAGAACAGAATATAATATATTACAATAGAACAGAATGGAACAGAATAGAATATAACAGAATAGAATATATTACAATAGAACAGAATGGAACAGAATAGAATAGAACAGAATAGAATATATTACAACAGAACAGAATGGAACAGAATAGAATAGAACAGAATAGAATATATTACAATAGAACAGAATGGAACAGAATAGAATATATTACAATAGAACAGAATGGAACAGAATAGAATATATTACAACAGAACAGAATATAATATATTACAATAGAACAGAATAGAATATATTACAACAGAACAGAATATAATATATTACAATAGAACAGAATAGAATATATTACAACAGAACAGAATAGAATATATTACAATAGAACAGAATAGAATATATTACAATAGAACAGAATGGAACAGAATAGAATAGAACAGGATAGAATATATTACAATAGAACAGAATGGAACAGAATAGAATAGAACATAATAGAATATATTACAATAGAACATAATGGAAAAGAATAGAATAGAACAGAATAGAATAGAACAGAATATAATATATTACAATAGAACAGAATGGAACAGAATAGAATAGAACAGGATAGAATATATTACAATAGAACAGAATGGAACAGAATAGAATAGAACATAATAGAATATATTACAATAGAACAGAATGGAACAGAATAGAATAGAACAGGATAGAATATATTACAATAGAACAGAATGGAACAGAATAGAATAGAACATAATAGAATATATTACAATAGAACAGAATGGAAAAGAATAGAATAGAACAGAATAGAATAGAACAGAATATAATATATTACAATAGAACAGAATGGAACAGAATAGAATAGAACAGAATAGAATATATTACAATAGAACAGAATGGAAAAGAATAGAATAGAACATAATAGAATATATTACAATAGAACAGAATGGAACAGAATAGAATAGAACAGAATCGAATATATTACAATAGAACAGAATAGAATAGAACAGAATATAATATATTACAACAGAACAGAATGGAAAGAATAGAATAGAATATAGCTTATTATATTCTGTTCCATTATATTATATTGCAATATATTCTATTATATTCTGTTCTATTCTAATAATAGAACATAATATAATAGACTAGAATAAAACAGAATAAAATGGAATAGAATGTAATACAATAGAATAGAACAGAATAGAATAGACCTAAATAGAATAGAGCATAATAGAATAGAATAGAATAGAATAGAACATAATAGAATAGAATAGAATAGAGCATAATAGAATAGAGCATAATAGAAGAGAAGAGAAAAGAATAGAATAGAACATAATAGAGCATAATACAATAGAATTGAACAGAATATAATAGAATAGCATAGAATAGAGCATAATAGAATATAATAGAATAGAGCATAATAGAACTGAATAGAATAGAATAGAGCATAATATAATAGAATAGAGCATAATAGAATAGAATAGATTAGAGCATAATAGAATAGAATAGAATAGAATAGAATAGAGCATGATAGAATAGAATAGAATAGAATAGAGCATAATATAATATAATAGAATATAGCATAATAGAATAGAATAGCATAGAATAGAGCATAATAGAACAGAATAGAATAGAGCATAATAGAACAGAATAGAACTGAGTAGAATAGAATAGAGCATAATAGAATAGAATAGCATAGAATAGAGCATAATAGAACAGAATAGAATAGAGCATAATAGAACAGAATAGAACTGAATAGAATAGAATAGAGCATAATAGAATAGAATAGAGCATAATAGAATAGAAGAGAATAGAATAGAGCATAATAGAATAGAATATAAAATAATAGAATAGAAGAGAACAGAACAGAATATAAAATAATATAATAAAGATATTGAAGTCAGGCTGTCAGGGATGAGTTACTGTGTAGGAGTTATTTCCTTAATTAGATAGGTATACAACAAGTTGATGCGATACCCACCCCTTAAAAATCTCCTTAAAAAAAATATATAAAAAACAGTAGCCAGCATCCTATATTTCTGTAATGACAGTCACAGGGTGACTCATAGTAGCCTGCTGGGCGTGTACCCTATACACTGCAGGGCTTAGACTATAGCCTATACACTAAACGACATCGGAGAGCCTCGGGAAAAAGAGGACTTGTTCATTCCATCGGCGTCACCCCACGCGCAGTGGCACAGCACAGGGCGGTGGCTGCGGGACGGGCGTGCTGCGTGGGGAGTTGGGGAATTTATGTGACTAAAATACGATACTGCCTGCTACTTCATCCATCCATTGTTTCTCTCCTATCTGAAGTTACAGTGAGTAGGCTACATTATGAATGTGGACAGAAATGCCGCTAAAAAAAAAGGAATAGCTAATTACTGAATATTACATTTGTAAATATGAACAATGGCATTTAATCATTTAATTTAGGCTACCAATTAACGCAGCTCCAACTGTGGCTGAAATAACATATTTATTTCAGTTAAGATAGGCTATATTATACAAGCATGGTTTAAACTGTTACCGATAACCTCCACCTGTGTTTGAAAAACAACTCCTCACATCAGAGGATTAAAACGCGTATATTCTAGTCAAACAAGACCCCAAGATATAGCCAACCTGCTGCCCCACCGCCCGCAGCACAAAATATACATCTATATAATGAACATCTCACATTTAGTTCACCAGCTTGTGAGCCTACTGTACCATTGGATAGTATAATTCATGTTTTCAGACATAGATGAAAATCACGTCTAATAGTGTCTTATTTGTCATTCGTATCAAATTCAATCTTTAATAATATATCCGTATGTTATAACAATATCATACGCTTATTGAGTGTATTAAATATCTATAGCCGAATTTGATGTACACAAAATAGGTTACAACCCAATGTCTTTACATTGACCTTAACACACCCCATAACCTGTTAAGTAGCCTTCTGTATGCTACACGTTGAAATCTAGCTGTTCCTTGCCATGCACGCAAAAGACATGGGATACCATCCAAGTTGGTGTATCGTAACTTATGCCCACCACCACCACCACCACCACCGTTGTATCACGAAAATCATTCCGTGATGAAGAATGTAGGCATTCGCATTTTTCCGCAGAACTTTACTCCTGCGCTGTACCATCACCATGTTCCCTCACCATCGACAGCGCAATCCTACGTCCCAAAACACTCAAGCGGCAAAACTGACCCATTCTCAAAACAGAAATGACATATCTTCATGACTTCGACACACTTGAGCAAGACGTGAGGGAGACTATTACTCTTACACCTCACGAAGTCTCTTCACCACGCCCGGGTTTAGATGTAGACTACGGAGCTATAGGATAACCTAGGCTACTAAACATATGTATGTTTCCAGCGCTTAGCCAGCCTACCTTTCGAGGCGATTCCACAGAAGCTATACAGGAGGAACACCAAGTGCCGTTGGAGAATCATATTCTTAACGCTTCCTTCAGCAGCAAACTATGCTGGCCTCACGTTGTCTTCTGTTTTCGACTGGAGAAGCTCTCGGGGTTTATCCAGGTGCGCTTGCAGTCTGAAACCTGAGAAGAATCTCATAGGCTCCTTAGTCTACGTAGGGACGGAACTCAGTTCTGCTGTCAATGCAAAGTAAGTCAACTCCCTTTGTACTCGGGCAGATCCTCGGGCTGTAGCAGTAGCCTATTGCCGTTAGTTAGAGTGTGCCTTTACACGGTACCACCGGGACTGTAGAGAGAGAGAGAGAACGAGAGATGCTTCTCTCCTCGCGCAGAGAAAGTGCAGCTTATTACCTTTCTGTCGAGATGCAGAACGAGCGAGTGCGCAGAGTCCCGCCCACGCCTCTCTAACTGATAAAGACGCTTCACCAATGGCAAACACCCAGACATTACTCCAGGGAGCTCCGGCAGCACGGTCAAATTCTCACAATCATTACCCGGGGCTGTTTCTAATGTGTGGTGTATGCCTGTTTTAGACTCTACACATGTTGTAATATTATACAGTTATTCGGTTCGGTTAGTATAATGTACAGTGAGTGCCTCGCTGGTTCAGCACGAGGTGGTGCTGAAAAGACAACGACCAAACAGCTCGTCGTTTTCTTCTCTGTAATGTGTTAGGACTGTTAGAGGCTCTCTAATGTAACAGTTATTCTGTTCAGTTAGTAGTATAGGCTACAGTCCCTGGCAGGTTTAGTTAGTACACAGAATGAAGTGCTTTGTAAATATATATATATATATATATATAAACTAGTGGCAACTGATTATACGCCAACGCAAAATGAGACGAAAGCTTAACTTTACTGCAGTATTGAAACACATCATCCTGAGATGTTTTGAAACGTGACATAGTGTGTTATAACACCAGTTAGTCATGTGTTGTGTAACACCTTGCCAGGGACTGGGAGACCTACCTTAAAAAAAGGTTCAAAACACTCATTTGGTGTTTCGTGTTTCTGTTTAGTACCGAATTAGATAACGTCACCAAAAGATAAGCTTTCTCTCTCTCTCTCTATAGCTTCTAAACACTATGATGGTGTTTCACCTCCTGTCTAGTGAAGAATTAGATAGCTTCTCTTTTGGTGTCGTTTTCTCTCTCTCTCTATAGCTTCTAAACACTATGATGGTGTTTCACCTCCTGTCTAGTGAAGAATTAGATAGCTTCTCTTTTGGTGTCGTTTTCTCTCTCTCTCTCTATAGCTTCTCTTTTGGTGTCGTTTTCTCTCTCTCTCTATAGCTTCTCTTTTGGTGTCGTTTTCTCTCTCCCTCTATAGCTTCTCTTTTGGTGTCGTTTTCTCTCTCCCTCTATAGCTTCTCTTTTGGTGTCGTTTTCTCTCTCTCTCTCTATAGCTTCTAAACACTATGATGGTGTTTCACCTCTTGTCTAGTGAGGAATTAGATCGCTTCTCTTTTGATGTCGTTTTCTCTCTCTCTCTATAGCTTCTAAACACTATGATGGTGTTTCACATCTTGTCTAGTGAATAATTAGATACTTCTCTTTTGATGTCGTTTTCTCTCTCTCTCTATAGCTTCTAAACACTATGATGGTGTTTCACATCTTGTCTAGTGAAGAATTAGATCGCTCCTTCTGGAATATTCTAATGGTTAACATTGGTTTATGTATCTGATCATTTGCCAGTTTTAACCATTTTTGGCTGTGCATTGTTGAGCACGGTGCTCCAACCACCGACAGTGACTAGAGGTTATACAACAAGTGTGGCAGGATACTGTATTTGCCTCTACCATGAAAAGTTCTGAATGTGGCGAACGGATCGTCTAAATCCTTGAACTGAATTTTGTCTGATGGTTTTGGTATCCGTTCATCATTACAACTCATGGCATAACAAGCTACTTACTACTAATAAAGAAGCGCACTTTTCTTCCTTCAAGCATGCATACAACATTATGTAAAATAATGATAGAAATATATATATATATATATATATGACCCATAATCCTCTAAAAACACAGATACGTCAAGATAGGAAGCGCAAGGAGTTTAGAATCAGACTTCCAATGAGTTCAATAACTCAGTTTTCTCTGGCTTTGGGTATCATGACAGAAGACCGATTTTGAGTAACATATTATGTTGGATTTATTCTTAAATGTTTTATTGACAAAACATTGAAAATATTTATTTTTTTATTAAGTACAGTTGAAGTTGGAAGTTTACATACACTTAGGTTGGAGTCATTAAAACTCATTTTTCAACTACTCCACAAATTTCTTGTTAAACTACAGTTTTGGCAAGTTGTTTACAACATATACTTTGTGCATGACAAGTAATTTTCTCAACAATTGTTTACAGAGAGATTATTTAATTTATAATTCACTGTATCACAACGTTTACATACACTAAATTGACTGTGCCTTTAAACAGCTTGGAACATTCCAGAAAATTATGTCATGGCTTTAGAAGCTTCTGATAGTCTAATTGACATAATTTGAGTCAATAGGAGGTGTACCTGTGGATGTATTTCAAGGCCTACCTTCAAACTCAGTGCCTCTTTGCTTGACATCATGGAAAAATCAAAAGAAATCAGCCAAGACCTCAGCTGTCATACCGCTCAGTAAGGAGTTGCGTTCTGTCTCCTAGGTACGAAAAGTGCAAATCAATCCCAGAACAACAGCAAAGGACCTTGTGAAGATGCTGGAGTAAACAGGTACGAAAGTATCTATATCCACAGTAAAACGAGTCCTATATCGACATAACCTGAAAGACCGCTCAGCAAGGAAGAAGCCACTGCTCCAAAACCGCCATAAAAAAGCCAGACTACGGTTTGCAACTGCACATGGGGACAAAGATCGTACTTTTTGGAGAAATGTCCTCTGGTCTGATGAAACAAAAATGAAACTGTTTGGCCATAATGACCATCGTTATGTTTGGAGGAAAAAGGGGGAGGCTTGCAAGCTGAAGAACACCATCCTAACCGTGAAGCACGGGGGAGGCAGCATCATGTTGTGGGGGTTCTTTTCTGCAGGAGGGACTGGTGCACATCACAAAATAGTTGGCAGCATGAGGCAGGAAAAGTATGTGGATATATTGAAGCAACATATAAAGACATCAGTCAGGAAGTTAAAGCTTGGTCGCAAATGGGTCTTCCAAATGAACAATGACCCCAAGCATACTTCCAAAGTTGTGGCAAAATGGCTTAAGGACAACAAAGTCAAGGTATTGGAGTGGCCATCACAAAGCCCTGACCTCAATCCCATAGAAAATGTGTGGGAAGAACTGAAAAGTTGTGTACGAGCAAGGAGGCCTACAAACCTGACTCAGTTACACCAGCTCTGTCAGGAGGAATGGGCCAAAATTCACCCAACTTATTGTGGGAAGCTTGTGGAAGGCTACCCGAAACGTTTGACCCAAGTTAAACAATTTAAAGGCAATGCTACCAAATACTAATTGAGTGTATGTAAACTTCTGACCCACTGGGAATGTGATAAAATAAATTAAAGCTGAAATAAATCATTCTCTCTACTATTATTCTGACATTTCACATTCTTAAAATAAAGTGGTGATCCTAACTGACCTAAAACAGGAAATTATTACTAGGATTAAATGTCAGGAATTGTGAAAAACTGAGTTTAAATGTATTTGGCTAAGGTGTATGTAAACTTCCGACTTCAACTGTACATGTATTCGTTTTTTCACCCCAGAATTGATTTTTACATTGTGGCTATGTGATTAAGTGTGTCAAATGTCCAATGCAATTCCAATTAAATGTACCAGCTTACTGCACCAGAAGTCAGTGGTTCAATTTCCACTTCCGTCGGTCCCACTTTCAAATCAAATCAAATCAAATGTATTTATAAAGCCCTTGTTACATCAGCTGATATCTCAAAGTGCTGTACAGAAACCCAACCTAAAACCCCCAAACAGCAAGCAATGCAGGTGTAGAAGCACGGTAGCTAGGAAAAACTCCCTAGAAAGGCCAAAACCTAGGAAGAAACCTAGAGAGGAACCAGGCTATGAGAGGTGGCCAGTCCTCTTCTGGCTGTGCCGGGTAGAGATTATAACAGAAGATGGCCAAGATGTTCAAATGTTCATAGATGACCAGCAGGGTCAAATTATAATAATCACAGTAGTTGTCGAGGGTGCAACAGGTCAGCACCTCCAGTAGTAAATGTCAGTTGGCTTTTCATAGCCGTTCACTCCTTCTCCATCTCACGCTGTTTCTACTCTGTCTAAAATAAACCATTGAAAAAAATGTAGCTCGAATTCTACAAACAATAGTCTTCACAGGTAACTCATCATCAATATTTAGGTTTATTTTAAATAATTTACACGTCTTAACCATATGATTGTAGGAGAGTCAGTCTGCAATTTGTTTATTTTTGTTTGCTGTCTTTTACATGCACTGACACAATACTCTCTTAAAAAAAACATCAATATTCAGATTGAAGACCCACTCTGGGTATTTTAGAGTACTTCTATTCTGTTGTAAAAACATTTCTTTGTATCATAACACGTACATCGAGTTTACATTCAAACACCCTCTAAATCTCGGGTTAAAGTGCACTAATTTGCATGCTTTCATTACACAATCATTGTATTTTGGAGGCTTTCTATTTTGACAATGTAGCAGTGGTGCTGAATGGACATAGACCAAACAGCTTCTCGTTTCCTTGTTTGCAACGTGTTAGGACTCTCAGAGTTACTAAAAATGTTGTAATATTCTACAGTTCTTGTTTTTCGGGTTAGTACTGAATCCATTGTTATTAATAAAGCCACTTTCTATCACTCTAAATTTCAAGCTTCTGCCTCTAACCCTAGGAAACTATTGTCCACCTTCTCATCCCTCCTTAATCATCTTCCTCTCCTCTCTCTCTGCGGAAGACTTTGTCATTGACTTGGAAAAGAAGGTTGACCACATCCGCTCCTCATTCACTCAGCCTATTGAGTCCACTGGACCCACACAGATGCAGATCTACCCTACCCCTTGACCTCTTTTCTCCCCCACGCTCTCTCCAGATGAAATCCTGCAACTAGTGAGTTCCGGTCGCTCGACAACCTGACACGCTCGACCCCATCGCCTCCTCCCTTCTCCAGACCATCTCTGGAATCCGTCTCCTCATCACCTCATCCCTGACCACTGGCTGTGTACCCTCTGACTTCAAAATGATGTGTGACGAGCTTCGTCCCAAAATGGCAGCCTTTCCCCCCCTGCATAGTGCACTACTTTTAACCAGAAACCATAGGCTATGTGGAGAATAGGGTGCCATTCGGGATGAATACTTGGTTAAAACTCTTTATGTTGATCTTTTCCCTCTGGCTTCCAGTAACATTTTATTATATCAATTTGAAATATGTACGTGACCCATCTGCTCCAGGTATTTGTTTCATTTCAATGCTAAACCTGATTAAACAACACGGTTTTGAGGACCGCTGTTGTACCGAGTGGTGTTTTAGACTACCACAATACAAAAGTACCTAGGGGATCTTGGTCTGTTGTTGGCTTAGCTAAACTGTTTTGTCTGTAATGAATTATGATGATGTTAATATCAGCTGTGGAGCAGTATGATTACAGTAGGTGTTCTGGCAGTCCATCATCAGCAACAAAGGATATTTTCCCTATAATGTTTGAAGTCTTGCCGACAGTGGATTTCTCTACGAGCCATTAGTAACTGCAGTCCAACGTAATATGATGTTCTCATTAGCTACTTAACTACAGGCTTTAGCATCAAACACAACACATCAGGGTTCAGTGAGACCCACTTTAGCATCAAACACATTAGGGTTCAATAAGATACTTTTTAGTATCAACACATTAGGATTCAATCAGACCCACTTTAGCATCAACACATTAGGGTTCAATGTGACACTTTTTAGCATCAAAACATTAGGATTCAATCAGACCCTCTTTAGCATCAAAACATCAGGATTCAATCAGACCCACTTTAGCACCAAAACATCAGGATTCAATCAGACCCACTTTAGCACCAAAACATCAGGATTCAATCAGACCCACTTTAGCACCAAAACATCAGGATTCAATCAGACCCACTTTAGCATCAAAACATCAGGATTCAATCAGACCCACTTTAGCATCAAAATATTAGTGTTCAATCAGACCCACTTTAGCATCAAAACATCAGGATTCAATCAGACCCACTTTAGCATCAAAATATTAGTGTTCAATCAGACCCACTTTAGCACCAAAACATCAGGATTCAATCAGACCACCTTAGGATCAAAACACTAGGGTTCTATGAGACCCACTTTAGTGTAAAAAATATTAGTGTTCAATCAGACCCACATTAGCATTGCCTGAACTGCATGCCAAAACCATCTCACATTAACTTCCAGATGGCTTGAAAAGAAATGAACAAATTATCAAATTTGGGTGAAACATCTCTTCAAACACAGCAGATCCAAGTGAGAAACCTTTCCCACACACACACACACACACACACACACACACACACACACACACACACACACACACACACACACACACACACACACACACACACACACACACATACACACACATTGTATCCCAAATAGCACCCTATTACCTACACGGTGAACTACTTTTGACCAGAGCACTATGGGCCCTTGTGAAAAATAGTGCACACTATACCATATGGGGAGCTATTCAGGATACACACACAGTAGCCAGGGGAAGAACATTTCTGGCTTGTACTGTTCCAATAATTGCCGTCCTTCTCTGGCTTTCTCTCATGAAGCTTCCTGTGAAAACATTGCTGGCCGTGGTTAAAGAAAGTGATTTTCAACAGAAGTCTGTGCTGGTCGAACTGGAAGGAGATCAGAAAATGGAGGCAAATCGCGTTGATTCACTTTGCTGCCTGTGCCAGGTAAATATTGGGAATTACAAGATGGTTCTCAAACTGTGATAGCAGCATATCTAAATGCACTGGCCACAGCTACATCCCAAATTGCACCCTATTCCCTATGGGTCCTTGGCATAGGTAGTGCACTAAATAGGGAATAGGGTGCCATTCGGGCTGAGCCCATGACTTGGGAAAAAAGATGAATTAAAAAAAACTCCAGTTTGACAGCTTATTCTAGAATGGAAATCTGATGCATGGGTTTGTTGAAGTACATGAACAACACATGAAAGTACAATAAGTAATCATAAAATGTTCTGGTAAACCGCATATTTCTGAACATTTTCCTGAGTGGTAGAGAGTTACTATGGCCAAGGCTGTAGGTACATTATGATCAGACCATGTCAGAGTACCTACTGGCCATTTGTATTTATTATCAATCTACATTAGTTCCTGCCAAGGCAGCAGCTACTCTTCCTGGGGTTTATTATGGATCCCCATTAGTTCCTACCAAGGCAGCAGCTACTCTTCCTGGGGTTTATTATGGATCCCCATTAGTTCCTACCAAGGCAGCAGCTACTCTTCCTGGGGTTTATTATGGATCCCCATTAGTTCCTGCCAAGGCAGCAGCTACTCTTCCTGGGGTTTATTATGGATCCCCATTAGTTCCTGCCAAGGCAGCAGCTACTCTTCCTGGGGTTTATTATGGATCCCCATTAGTTCCTGCCAAGGCAGCAGCTACTCTTCCTGGGGTTTATTATGGATCCCCATTAGTTCCTGCCAAGACAGCAGCTACTCTTCCTGGGGTTTATTATGGATCCCCATTAGTTCCTGCCAAGGCAGCAGCTACTCTTCCCGGAGTTTATTAACAATCTCTATTAGTTCCTGCCAAGGCAGCAGCTACTCTTCCTGGGGTTTATTATGGATCCCCATTAGTTCCTGCCAAGACAGCAGCTACTCTTCCTGGGGTTTACTATGGATCCCCATTAGTTCCTGTCAAGACAGCAGCTACTCTTCCTGGGGTTTATTATGGATCCCCATTAGTTCCTGTCAAGACAGCAACTACTCTTCCTGGGGTTTATTATGGATTCCCATTAGTTCCTGCCAAGGCAGCAGCTACTCTTCCTGGGGTTTATTATGGATCCCCATTAGTTCCTGCCAAGACAGCAGCTACTCTTCCTGGGGTTTACTATGGATCCCCATTAGTTCCTGTCAAGACAGCAGCTACTCTTCCTGGGGTTTATTATGGATCCCCATTAGTTCCTGTCAAGGCAGCAGCTACTCTTCCCGGGGTTTATTATGGATCCCCATTAGTTCCTGCCAAGGCAGCAGCTACTCTTCCTGGGGTCCAGCAACATTAAGACAGTTATATACAATTACAAATATTACATGACATTTCATTTCATAAAACTTTTCACAACACATTAAACGTGTGCCCTCCGTCCACTACTCTACTATCACATACACTGTGTGTACAATACAAAATCCATGTCTGCGTGTGTGTAGAGTGCGTGTGTCATCATTTGAACGTGTAGGCGTGTGTCTGATGCCTGTGTTTGTTTCTCTTCACAGTCCCCTCTGTTCTAAAAGGTGTATTTGTATCTGGTACTATGACCAGGTCTGTAGATATATTATGTACCAACAAACCTGAATATATAGCCTCTACTGGCCATTATGTACCAACAGACCTGGATATATAGCATCTACTGGCCATTATGTACCAACAGACCTGAATATATAGCCTCTACTGGCCATTATGTACCAACATACCTGAATATATAGCCTCTACTGGCCATTATCTACCAACAGACCTGAATATATAGCATCTACTGGCCATTATGTACCAAAATACCTGAATATATAGCCTCTACTGGCCATTATGTACCAACAGACCTGAATATATAGCCTCTACTGGCCATTATGTACCAACAGACCTGGATATATAGCATCTACTGGCCATTATGTACCAAAAGACCTGAATATATAGCCTCTACTGGCCATTATGTACCAACAGACCTGGATATTACTGGATGCTATATAACCAGGTCATTAGATGCTATATAACCAGGTCATTAGATGCTATATAACCAGGTCATTAGATGCTATATAACCAGGTCATTAGATGCTATATAACCAGGTCATGAGATGCTATATAACCAGGTCATTAGATGCTATATAACCAGGTACTGAGGTACAGTGCCCTATAACCAGGTCATTAGATGCTATATAACCAGGTCATGAGATGCTATATAACCAGGTCATTAGATGCTATATAACCAGGTCATGAGATGCTATATAACCAGGTCATTAGATGCTATATAACCAGGTCATTAGATGCTATATAACCAGGTACTGAGGTACAGTGTCATATAAATCCCTCTGGAGTCTACTGACCCACCGGTGCGTAACTCTAAGTAAAACACTTTGTTAAATCCCCATCAAAATCAGTCAGTTTAAGCTGGAGAAATCTGTTGTATGGGCTGCATCTCAATCCACCACGCGAACTTCCTCATCCGCCTATGTGACCTTCCTCATCCGACTATAGTGACCTTCCACATCCGCCTATAGCGACCTTCTGCATCCGCCTATAGTGACCTTCCACATCCGCCTATAGCGATCTTCCTCATCCGCCTATAGCGACCTTCTGCATCCACCTATAACGACCTTCCTCATCCGCCTATAGCGACCTTCTGCATCCACCTATAACTACCCTCTGCATCCGCCTATAGTGACCTTCCACATCCGCCTATAGTGACCTTCCACACTACCGCTTATAGCGACCTTCCGCATCCGCCTATAGCGACCTTCTGCATCCGCCTATAGTGACCTTCCACTCTACCGCCTATAGCGACCTTCCACACTACCACCTATAGCGACCGTCCGCATCTGCCTATAGCGCCTTTCCACATCCGTCTATAGCGACTTTCCACATCCGCCTATAGTGACCTTCCTCATCCGCCTATAGCGACCTTCCTCATCCGCCTATAGTGACCTTCCTCATCCGCCTATAGCGATCTTCCGCATCCGCCTATAGCGAACTTCTGCATCAGCCTATAGCGACCTTCTGCATCCGCCTATAGCGACCTTCTGCATCCGCCTATAGCGACCTTCTGCATCCGCCTATAGAGACCTTCTGCATCCGCCTATAGCGACCTTCCTCATCCGCCTATGGCAATCTTCCGTATCTGCAGTGGAAGGTGCAGCCTGTGTTGGTCTGACCATTAGACATCCAGAGAATCGTCCGTTCTTACGAACACGTCTGTAGCGTCCGAACGGCTACGACCAACCACAAGTGTCACAGGACTCGTCTGAAGTTGATATCATTGATGTGCCAACTTCTGTTTTGTAGCGTCTGATCCGTTTTGGACTACAAACTGAAGTCACCCAAGTGTGGAACGTGGAGAGTCTCACAAACTCCATGGTGTTCTCTGTTTAGTTCTACTTCCACCACAAGTGTCACGAGACTCATCTGAAGGTAACCGGACCGTTTTTTTTTTTAAATGAATGGAGAATGGAGGTAGTTTTGTGCCTACCCAAAAAGAGGGGATAACTAGATGTAAAAAAAAAACATAAATCTGGCCGCAGGGGTGGGTAATGAGGGGATGTGGACAGCAGCCTTCCTCTCAGATTGGTGTGCAGTCAGAAATCAGTGTGGCCAACCACAACTGGAGACAGAAAGGCACAGCAATGACTTCAGCGAGGGATCACACTCTAAACCCATAGTGAGGATTTTACACATGGTTTAACATGCTGCCGGGAGAATTTCATCCAATTTAGCCCAGGAGCCTGGCTCGCTATCCCACCACTCCAGCCCCCGGCTCAAACCATACGCTACCTTGCCATATCACCTTAGAGATGCTTTGTTCCTGGATATGAAGGCTCCCGAGTCCTAAATTACACCCTATTCCCTATGTAGTGCACTACTTTTGCAAATGGCACCTTATTCCCTATATAGTGCACTGCTTTCTAACAGGGCCCATAGGGCTTTGGTCAAAAATAGTGCACTACTGTATGTAGGGAATAGGGTGACTTATATGTGAGTGCTGTGCTACCAATGATGTATATATAAATCATTGTGTGTCACTGCTTGGGCTTGGCTCCTCAACAAAGCCGGATGATTCCATGGCCATCTGTGTGATTGGGAACAGAACAGCAAACCTGAAACAATGAGGAAGCGATTGAACTAATGTCCTGCAACTTGCTGTTTACCTGAACGACTTCTAAATCAACAGACTATCAGCAAGTACAAATGTCTGAGTCAAATCTAACTCAAAACCTACCTATACTTATTATGTGTTTGAATGATAAACATGTGTTATGATCCTATTGTAATCATTGAAGCTGGTGTTATGGGGAGTAGTTCAGAATGTCTGGGAATAGTTCTCTCTTTCTTCTCTCTGCCTCTCTCTGTCTCTGTATATATATATATATATATATATATATATATATATATCTGTGTCCCTCGCTCTCTCTCTTATCATCTCTCTCTCTCTCTCTCTGATTTGCTGTTTATCTGTCTGTCTGTCTCCCTCTCACTCTCTCTTACCATACCTCTCTGTCTCTGTCTGTCCGTCTGTCTGTCCGTCCGTCCATCGGTCCGTCCGCTCTCTCTCTCTCTCTCCCTCTCACCATCTGTCTCTGTCTCGCTCTGTCTGTCTGTCTGTCTGTCTCTCTCTCTCTCCCCGTGCATACTGATGCCTCCCCTTCTCATCCTCTTAACCTAGTTCCATGCACACCGGATCCCCAGGGAACCTTTGCCTTTCTGAACTGTAAACCTAGAAAGAAAGGAGCCGCTTCGGAGGAAACGGCTCAGTGTACATTTTCTAAGACGTATCTCACTTACAATTCCAGGCAGAACTTTAGCCAGCCAATTACAACGAGGGGTAGCGGTAAAGCATCAATTCCACATATCCTGAAGGTCAATTCTCCTGATCTCATTGGGCCAGTGAGAATGGAATTCTGCTCATGTGTGTCCACACATTACCTCGAAGAGAAGTGTTTGGACCAAATGACTTCCTGTCTTTCATTAAAATCTTATCACTTTACTGGCACCTGTCCAACAGCACAGCCGTTAGAATTGGAATGGTCCGTCTTGTCTGTCTGAGCAATATATCCCCATCAACACCTTACAGCCTTCTTCACCACTCATCAAAACCACCTGACCACCATCTCTATAGCACCACAGGAAGACAGATAGAGACATATAGATAGGAAGCCCAACCCTAATCTGTATAATATATATATATTTTTTTTTGTTGTTGTTGTTAAATGCAAGTTTTTCCACCCGAGGTGTGTTTCCATCGACTGTGTGTGATAATGTAGTTCAGCGGTGTTTCCATCGACTGTGTGTGATAATGTAGTTCAGCTGTGTTTCCATCGACTGTGTGTGATAATGTAGTTCAGCGGTGTTTCCATCGACTGTGTGTGATAATGTAGTTCAGCGGTGTTTCCATCGACTGTGTGTGATAATGTAGTTCAGCGGTGTTTCCATCGACTGTGTGTGATAATGTAGTTCAGCTGTGTTTCCATCGACTGTGTGTGATAATGTAGTTCAGCTGTGTTTCCATCGACTGTGTGTGATAATGTAGTTCAGCGGTGTTTCCATCGACTGTGTGTGATAATGTAGTTCAGCTGTGTTTCCATCGACTGTGTGTGATAATGTAGTTCAGCTGTGTTTCCATCGACTGTGTGTGATAATGTAGTTCAGCGGTGTTTCCATCGACGGTGTGTGATAATGTAGTTCAGCTGTGTTTCCATCGACTGTGTGTGATAATGTAGTTCAGCGGTGTTTCCATCGACTGTGTGTGATAATGTAGTTCAGCGGTGTTTCCATCGACTGTGTGTGATAATGTAGTTCAGCGGTGTTTCCATCGACTGTGTGTGATAATGTAGTTCAGCGGTGTTTCCATCGACTGTGTGTGATAATGTAGTTCAGCGGTGTTTCCATCGACTGTGTGTGATAATGTAGTTCAGCGGTGTTTCCATCGACTGTGTGTGATAATGTAGTTCAGTGGTGTTTCCCAAACGTTTTCATTCAGGACCCCCTTCCAGCGTTCAGGAACCATGCCACCAGCGTCATTCAAATGATATCCTCTCCTCTCGATAATGATGGGACATTTATATGAAGCTCATCACATAACCACCATAAGTCATGAAGTCCTGAAATAATAATTTTTTCCACGACCTATAAAACCCCATTTTTCCCCTTGTCATGGTGGCAGTAGACTCCAACATCATCTCATGACTCACTGCGACATGATGGAGTTCTACTATATTTCTACTATATTTCTACCTATATTTCTACCTATAGTTCTACCTATATTTCTACTATATTTCTACCTATATTTCTACTAGATTTCTACCTATAGTTCTACTATATTTCTACCTATAGTTCTACTATATTTCTACCTATATTTCTACCTATATTTCTACCTTTAATTCTACTTATATTTCTACCTATATTTCTACCTATATTTCTACCTTTAATTCTACTTATATTTCTACCTATATTTCTACCTATATTTCTACTATATTTCTACCTATATTTCTACTATATTTCTACCTATAGTTCTACTATATTTCTACCTATATTTCTACCTATATTTCTACCTTTAATTCTACTTATATTTCTACCTATATTTCTACCTATATTTCTACTATATTTCTACCTATATTTCTACTATATTTCTACCTATATTCCTATCTATATTTGCGCATAAAAGCGTTTCCACCTCAATTGTCGCATAATCAATTTCACTGACCCGAAAAACACATTTTATTTGTCGACAGTAGCTAGGTTTCCATCCAATTGGGGACAGATTTACATGCTAATATTCCCCAAAAAATCTGTATAGAAACCACATGTTCTCACCAGAGATGTGTTTTCATTAAATTGACTTGTTGCCGATAAAAGGCTGTGCGTGATGACGTGGTGCACATAAAAATCACTTTTGCGGTTCAATTCCCATGTTCCAAATGAAAGATACAAGTTCACTGGGTTTCCATCGCATTTTCAAATCTATTGTATTTCGTTATATAGCGAATGAACCCACTCTGGTCTTGGCATATGTGCTCTGAGACACTGAGACAACAAGAGACACTGAGACAACAAGAGACACTGAGACAACAAGAGACACTGAGACTACAATAAACACTGAGAGACAACAAGAGACACTGAGACAACAAGAGACACTGAGACTACAATAAACACTGAGAGACAACAAGAGACACTGAGACAACAAGAGACACTGAGACAACAAGAGACTCCGAGACAACAAGAGACACTGAGACAGCAAGAGACACTGAGACAACAAGAGACTCTGAGACAACAAGAGACACTGAGACAACAAGAGACACTGAGACAACAAGAGACACTGAGACAACAAGAGACACTGAGACAACAAGAGACACTGAGACAACAAGAGACACTAAGACAACAAGAGACACTGAGACAACAATAAACACTGAGAGACAACAAGAGACACTGAGACAACAAGAGACACTGAGACTACAATAAACACTGAGAGACAACAAGAGACACTGAGACAACAAGAGACACTGAGACTACAATAAACACTGAGAGACAACAAGAGACACTGAGACAACAAGAGACACTGAGACTACAATAAACACTGAGAGACAACAAGAGACACTGAGACAACAAGAGACACTGAGACTAGAATAAACACTGAGAGACAACAAGAGACACTGAGACAACAAGAGACACTGAGACAACAAGAGACACTGAGACAACAAGAGACACTGAGAGACACTGAGAGACAACAAGAGACACTGAGACTACAATAAACACTGAGAGACAACAAGAGACTCTGAGACAACAAGAGACACTGAGAGACACTGAGAGACAACAAGAGACACTGAGACTACAATAAACACTGAGAGACAACAAGAGACTCTGAGACAACAAGAGACACTGACAGACAACAAGAGACACTGAGACACACAGCCACAGAACCACACGGCTACAGAACCACACAGCCACACAGCCACAGAACCACACAGACACAGAACCACTCTGGTCTTGGCATATAGCCTACATGATGACATTACTTTGGACAAGACGGCAGTCAAGCGTCTATGATCGTGTCACCAGAATAAGACCCTCAATATTTATTGGAAAGGAGCGCCAATATCACCGTGTGCTTTCACCACCCGGAGGAAGTTCATCCTACGAGATTTAACCTGTAGCCTAATAAACTGCATGCTTTCCTGGGGCCGTAGTGAGAGGACCACATGACATATCACCGTGCGCTTTCACCACCTGGAGGAAGTTCATCCTACGTGATTTAACCTGTAGCCTAATAAACTGCATGCTTTCCTGGGGTCGTAGTGAGAGGACCACACGACATATCATCGAGTGACAAGTTTACTGGGTTGTGATGGTTATTAAAATCCGCATTTGCGCGTAACTTTGTTTTCTGCCGCCATTTCTCGCATAATTCATTTTTACAGACACAAAAAAAAAAGATCCCACCTTGTCGAGCGTATTTTGTTTTGTCGACATTTGGAAAGTTTACCCACAAATTAGCAGTTTCCATCATGCTTGTCTTAACATTTTGTATCTGACATGTCCTGTACTTTATTCATAAAAAGTTTGTTTGGATCCTGATTACTGACTTACATAACAAGAGGAAAACTACCATTGCAAAAACAATTTTAGTGAGAAAACCATCAGTAGCGTTGTGAAATGCGATGGAAACCCAATACACTTGTGTGTTTAATTCAGTACATTGGAAATATAACCGCAGAAGTGTATTTCGATGCAACAAGTCAATTGGCTGGAAACACACTCTCTCGGGGGTAAAAAAAAAAAAAATCTGCATATTTCAGAATATTTGCATGAAAACATGTCTCCAATTGGATGGAAACCTAACGACTGACAGTCACAGAATTACCCATGTCAGCTAACATTTAGCTTAGCCCCCCCCCCCCCCCCCCAAAAGACTTTGGCGACACTGACTGTATGCGTGGGTATGGATGTGGGTACCCACCAGCCACTGCTGCCCCTCGTCATGAGTTCAGTTTTTTGTTTTGTACCCCCATGAAAGTTGCCCATCCCTGGTCTATATAGTACACTACTTTTAACCAGAGCCCTATGACCTGAGCCCTAAAAGTAGTGCCCTATATAGGGAATAGTGTACCATTCGGGGAAGAAAAAAAAACGCCGGTTGGTGGTACAGGACTACATTTAATAATGAGTTTCCTGTTTCCAAACACAGAACGTTAGAGTCAGCAGTCTTACGGGTTCTCATTACGCTGCATATCTATAAATATTCTATCAAAACTGTACAGCCTGGAGTTACGTTTCCCCCTGTTGCAATGCAATCCTCACAAGTATGTTAATTTAATTTCTGTTCTGACTGCAACGATCTGGAGAATAACATGGGGACTTGTCATTTTTACCCCTAAAGTCAAGTATAGCTATGGGTCCTTCCTGAATCCTGGGCTATTTTAGAACTTGAAAATATGTTCTAAATTTGAAAGCTGTTAGCCTCATAGTCTACTGTTATTAATCTGTACACAGGAATGAATGATCAAATAATGTATAATATATTTCATTTAGCAGATGCTATTATCCAAAGTGACTTTACAGTCCTGCTTGCATTACATTTTCTGTACCGGTGGTCCTTAGTATGGAAACCACTACCCTCATGCTCCAGCAACTGAACAACAAGTATGTGAGCATCACTACACTGTCGACAGGTCATAAGATACAAATATCAGATGTTTCAACAGCCGGCCAATCAATTCAGAGAAAACAAATACCCGAGACACAGAGACTGAGAGACAACAAGAGACACTGAGACAACAAGAGACACTGAGAGACACAGAGACAACAAGAGACACTGAGACAACAAGAGACACCGAGACAACAAGAGACACTGAGAGACACAGAGACAACAAGAGACACTGAGACAACAAGACACACAGAGACAACAAGAGACACTGAGACAACAAAAGACACAGAGACAACAAGACACACTGAGACAACAAGACACACTGAGACAACAAGACACACTGAGACAACAAGAGACACTGAGAGACAACAAGAGACACTGAGGCAACAAGAGACACTGAGAGAACAAGCCTACGAGCATCACTACACTATCAACATGTCATAAGATACAAACATCAGATGTTAAACAGCCGGCCAATCAATTTAGAGAAAACAAATACCGAGACACAGAGACTGAGAGACAACAAGAGACACTGAGAGACAACAAGAGACACTGAAGGACACAGAGACAACAAGAGACACTGAGACAACAAGAGACACTGAGAGACAACAAGAGACACTGAGACCACAAGACACACAGAGAAAACAAGAGACACTGAGACAACAAGAGACACTGAGAGACAAGAGACACTGAGACAACAAGAGACACTGAGACAACAAGAGACACTGAGACAACAAGACACACTGAGGCAACAAGACACACTGAGACAACAAGTGACACTGAGAGACAAGAGACACTGAGACAACAAGAGACACTGAGAGACAACAAGAGACACTGAGACAACAAGAGACACTGAGACAACAAGAGACACTGAGACAACAAGAGACACTGAGACAACAAGAGACACTGAGACAACAAGACACACTGAGACAACAAGAGACACTGAGACAACAAGAGACACTGAGAGACAACAAGAGACACTGAGACAACAAGAGACACTGAGAGACAAGAGACACTGAGACAACAAGAGACACTGAGAGACAACAAGAGACACTGAGACAACAAGAGATACTGAGAGACACTGAGACAAGGAGACAACAAGAGACACTGAGACACCGAGAGACACCGAGAGACAACAAGAGACACTGAGAGACAACAAGAGACACTGAGACAACAAGAGACACTGAGACAACAAGAGACACTGAGACAACAAGACACACTGAGACAACAAGACACACTGAGACAACAAGAGACACTGAGAGACAAGAGACACTGAGACAACAAGAGACACTGAGAGACAACAAGAGACACTGAGACAACAAGAGATACTGAGAGACACTGAGACAAGGAGACAACAAGAGACACTGAGACAACAAGAGACACTGAGAGACAAGAGACACTGAGACAACAAGAGACACTGAGACAACAAGAGACACTGAGACAACAAGACACACTGAGGCAACAAGACACACTGAGACAACAAGTGACACTGAGAGACAAGAGACACTGAGACAACAAGAGACACTGAGAGACAACAAGAGACACTGAGACAACAAGAGACACTGAGACAACAAGAGACACTGAGACAACAAGAGACACTGAGACAACAAGAGACACTGAGACAACAAGACACACTGAGACAACAAGAGACACTGAGACAACAAGAGACACTGAGAGACAACAGGAGACACTGAGACAACAAGAGACACTGAGAGACAAGAGACACTGAGACAACAAGAGACACTGAGAGACAACAAGAGACACTGAGACAACAAGAGATGCTGAGAGACACTGAGACAAGGAGACAACAAGAGACACTGAGACACCGAGAGACACCGAGAGACAACAAGAGACACTGAGAGACAACAAGAGACACTGAGACAACAAGAGACACTGAGACAACAAGAGACACTGAGACAACAAGACACACTGAGACAACAAGACACACTGAGACAACAAGAGACACTGAGAGACAAGAGACACTGAGACAACAAGAGACACTGAGAGACAACAAGAGACACTGAGACAACAAGAGATACTGAGAGACACTGAGACAA
Source organism: Oncorhynchus clarkii lewisi (assembly GCF_045791955.1). Lineage (NCBI taxonomy): Eukaryota > Metazoa > Chordata > Actinopteri > Salmoniformes > Salmonidae > Oncorhynchus > Oncorhynchus clarkii. Next base: position 43,556,318 of record NC_092173.1, on the reverse strand, counting down.
GGAGACAACAAGAGACACTGAGACACTGAGAGACACCGAGAGACAACAAGAGACACTGAGAGACAACAAGAGACACTGAGACAACAAGAGACACTGAGAGACAACAAGAGACACAGAGACACTGAGAAACAACAAGAGACACTGAGAGACAACACGAGACACTGAGACAACAAGAGACACTGAGAGACAACAAGAGACACTGAGACAACAAGAGACACTGAGACAACAAGAGACACTGAGACAACAAGAGACACTGAGACAACAAGACACACTGAGGCAACAAGACACACTGAGACAACAAGTGACACTGAGAGACAAGAGACACTGAGACAACAAGAGACACTGAGAGACAACAAGAGACACTGAGACAACAAGAGACACTGAGACAACAAGAGACACTGAGACAACAAGAGACACCGAGACAACAAGAGACACTGAGACAACAAGAGACACTGAGACAACAAGACACACTGAGACAACAAGAGACACTGAGACAAAAAGAGACACTGAGAGACAACAAGAGACACTGAGACAACAAGAGACACTGAGAGACAAGAGACACTGAGACAACAAGAGACACTGAGAGACAACAAGAGACACTGAGACAACAAGAGATACTGAGAGACACTGAGACAAGGAGACAACAAGAGACACTGAGACACCGAGAGACACCGAGAGACAACAAGAGACACTGAGAGACAACAAGAGACACTGAGACAACAAGAGACACTGAGACAACAAGAGACACTGAGACAACAAGACACACTGAGACAACAAGAGACACTGAGAGACAAGAGACACTGAGACAACAAGAGACACTGAGAGACAACAAGAGACACTGAGACAACAAGAGATACTGAGAGACACTGAGACAAGGAGACAACAAGAGACACTGAGACACTGAGAGACACCGAGAGACAACAAGAGACACTGAGAGACAACAAGAGACACTGAGACAACAAGAGACACTGAGAGACAACAAGAGACACATAGACACTGAGAAACAACAAGAGACACTGAGAGACAACACGAGACACTGAGACAACAAGAGACACTGAGAGACAACAAGAGACACTGAGACGACAAGAGACACTGAGACAACAAGAGACACTGAGACAACAAGAGACACTGAGAGGCACTAAGACAACAAGAGACACTGAGACCACAAGACGCACAGAGACAACAAGAGACACTGAGACAACAAGAGACACTGAGAGGCACTAAGACAACAAGAGACACTGAGACCACAAGACACACAGAGACAACAAGAGACACTGAGACAACAAGACACACTGAGACAACAAGAGACACTGAGAGACAAGAGACACTGATACAACAAGAGACACTGAGAGACAACAAGAGACACTGAGACAACAAGATATACTGAGAGACACTGTGACAAGGAGACAACAAGAGACACTGAGACACTGAGAGACACCGAGTGACAACAAGAGACACTGAGAGACAACAAGAGACACTGAGACAACAAGAGGCACTGAGACAACAAGAGACACTGAGAGACACTGAGACAACAAGAGACACTGAGACAACAAGAGACACTGAGAGACAACAAGAGACACTGAGACAACAAGAGACACTGAGAGACAAGAGACACTGAGACAACAAGAGACACTGAGAGACAACAAGAGACACTGAGACAACAAGAGATACTGAGAGACACTGAGACAAGGAGACAACAAGAGACACTGAGACACCGAGAGACACCGAGAGACAACAAGAGACACTGAGAGACAACAAGAGACACTGAGACAACAAGAGACACTGAGACAACAAGAGACACTGAGACAACAAGACACACTGAGACAACAAGACACACTGCGACAACAAGAGACACTGAGAGACAAGAGACACTGAGACAACAAGAGACACTGAGAGACAACAAGAGACACTGAGACAACAAGAGATACTGAGAGACACTGAGACAAGGAGACAACAAGAGACACTGAGACACTGAGAGACACCGAGAGACAACAAGAGACACTGAGAGACAACAAGAGACACTGAGACAACAAGAGACACTGAGAGACAACAAGAGACACAGAGACACTGAGAAACAACAAGAGACACTGAGAGACAACACGAGACACTGAGACAACAAGAGACACTGAGAGACAACAAGAGACACTGAGACAACAAGAGACACTGAGACAACAAGAGACACTGAGACAACAAGAGACACTGAGACAACAAGACACACTGAGGCAACAAGACACACTGAGACAACAAGTGACACTGAGAGACAAGAGACACTGAGACAACAAGAGACACTGAGAGACAACAAGAGACACTGAGACAACAAGAGACACTGAGACAACAAGAGACACTGAGACAACAAGAGACACCGAGACAACAAGAGACACTGAGACAACAAGAGACACTGAGACAACAAGACACACTGAGACAACAAGAGACACTGAGACAAAGAGACACTGAGAGACAACAAGAGACACTGAGACAACAAGAGACACTGAGAGACAAGAGACACTGAGACAACAAGAGACACTGAGAGACAACAAGAGACACTGAGACAACAAGAGATACTGAGAGACACTGAGACAAGGAGACAACAAGAGACACTGAGACACCGAGAGACACCGAGAGACAACAAGAGACACTGAGAGACAACAAGAGACACTGAGACAACAAGAGACACTGAGACAACAAGAGACACTGAGACAACAAGACACACTGAGACAACAAGAGACACTGAGAGACAAGAGACACTGAGACAACAAGAGACACTGAGAGACAACAAGAGACACTGAGACAACAAGAGATACTGAGAGACACTGAGACAAGGAGACAACAAGAGACACTGAGACACTGAGAGACACCGAGAGACAACAAGAGACACTGAGAGACAACAAGAGACACTGAGACAACAAGAGACACTGAGAGACAACAAGAGACACATAGACACTGAGAAACAACAAGAGACACTGAGAGACAACACGAGACACTGAGACAACAAGAGACACTGAGAGACAACAAGAGACACTGAGACGACAAGAGACACTGAGACAACAAGAGACACTGAGACAACAAGAGACACTGAGAGGCACTAAGACAACAAGAGACACTGAGACCACAAGACGCACAGAGACAACAAGAGACACTGAGACAACAAGAGACACTGAGAGGCACTAAGACAACAAGAGACACTGAGACCACAAGACACACAGAGACAACAAGAGACACTGAGACAACAAGACACACTGAGACAACAAGAGACACTGAGAGACAAGAGACACTGATACAACAAGAGACACTGAGAGACAACAAGAGACACTGAGACAACAAGATATACTGAGAGACACTGTGACAAGGAGACAACAAGAGACACTGAGACACCGAGAGACACCGAGTGACAACAAGAGACACTGAGAGACAACAAGAGACACTGAGACAACAAGAGGCACTGAGACAACAAGAGACACTGAGAGACACTGAGACAACAAGAGACACTGAGACAACAAGAGACAACAAGAGACAACAAGAGACACGGAGACAACAAGAGACACTGAGACACTGAGACAACAAGAGGCACTGAGAGACACTGAGACAACAAGAGACACTGAAACAACAAGAGACACTGAGACAACAAGAGACACTGAGAGACACTAAGACAACAAGAGACACTGAGATGACAAGAGACACTGAGACAACAAGAGACACTGAGACACTGACAGACACCGAGAGACACTGAGACAACAAGAGACACTGAGACAACAAGAGGCACTGAGATGACAAAAGACACTGAGACAACAAGAGACACTGAGACAACAAGAGACACTGAGACAACAAGAGACACTGAGAGACAAAGAGACAACAAGAGACACTAAGACAACAAGAGACACTGAGACAACAAGAGACACTAAGACAACAAGAGACACAGAGACAACAAGAGACACTAAGACAACAAGAGACACTGAGATGACAAGAGACACTGAGACTACAAGAGACACTGAGCAACAAGAGACAACAAGAGACACTGAGACAACAAAAGACACTGAGACACCGAGACAACAAGAGACACTGAGACAACAAGAGACCCTGAGACAACAGGAAACACTGAGAGACACTAAGACAACAAGAGACACTGAGACAACATGAGACACTGAGAGGCACTAAGACAACAATAGACACTGAGACAACAAGAGACACTGAAACAACAAGAGACACTGAGACAACAAGAGACACTGAGAGACACTAAGACAACAAGAGACACTGAGATGACAAGAGACACTGAGACAACAAGAGACACTGAGACAACAAGAGACACTGAGACAACAAGAGACACTGAGACAACAAGAGACACTGAAACAACAAGAGACACTGAGACTACAATAAACACCGAGAGACAACAAGAGACACTGAGAGACAACAAGAGACACTGAGACAACAAGAGACACTGAGAGACAACAAGAGACACAGAGACACTGAGAAACAACAAGAGACACTGAGAGACAACACGAGACACTGAGACAACAAGAGACACTGAGAGACAACAAGAGACACTGAGACAACAAGAGACACTGAGACAACAAGAGACACTGAGACAACAAGAGACACTGAGACAACAAGAGACACTGAGACAACAAGACACACTGAGGCAACAAGACACACTGAGACAACAAGTGACACTGAGAGACAAGAGACACTGAGACAACAAGAGACACTGAGAGACAACAAGAGACACTGAGACAACAAGAGACACTGAGACAACAAGAGACACTGAGACAACAAGAGACACCGAGACAACAAGAGACACTGAGACAACAAGAGACACTGAGACAACAAGACACACTGAGACAACAAGAGACACTGAGACAAAAAGAGACACTGAGAGACAACAAGAGACACTGAGACAACAAGAGACACTGAGAGACAAGAGACACTGAGACAACAAGAGACACTGAGAGACAACAAGAGACAATGAGACAACAAGAGATACTGAGAGACACTGAGACAAGGAGACAACAAGAGACACTGAGACACCGAGAGACACCGAGAGACAACAAGAGACACTGAGAGACAACAAGAGACACTGAGACAACAAGAGACACTGAGACAACAAGAGACACTGAGACAACAAGACACACTGAGACAACAAGACACACTGAGACAACAAGAGACACTGAGAGACAAGAGACACTGAGACAACAAGAGACACTGAGAGACAACAAGAGACACTGAGACAACAAGAGATACTGAGAGACACTGAGACAACAAGAGACACTGAGAGACAACAAGAGACACTAAGACAACAAGAGACACTGAGAGACAACAAGAGACACAGAGACACTGAGAAACAACAAGAGACACTGAGAGACAACACGAGACACTGAGACAACAAGAGATACTGAGAGACAACAAGAGACACTGAGACAACAAGAGGCACTGAGACAACAAGAGACACTGAGACCACAAGACGCACAGAGACAACAAGAGACACTGAGACAACAAGAGACACTGAGAGGCACTAAGACAACAAGAGACACTGAGACCACAAGACACACAGAGACAACAAGAGACACTGAGACAACAAGAGACACTGAGAGACAAGAGACACTGAGACAACAAGAGACACTGAGAGACAACAAGAGACACTGAGACAAGGAGACAACAAGAGACACTGAGACACCGAGAGACACCGAGTGACAACAAGAGACACTGAGAGACAACAAGAGACACTGAGACAACAAGAGGCACTGAGACAACAAGAGACACTGAGAGACACTGAGACAACAAGAGACACTGAGACAACAAGAGACAACAAGAGACAACAAGAGACACGGAGACAACAAGAGACACTGAGACACTGAGACAACAAGAGGCACTGAGAGACACTGAGACAACAAGAGACACTGAAACAACAAGAGACACTGAGAGACACTAAGACAACAAGAGACACTGAGATGACAAGAGACACTGAGACAACAAGAGACACTGAGACACTGAGAGACACCGAGAGACACCGAGACAACAAGAGACACTGAGACAACAAGAGGCACTGAGACAACAAGAGACACTGAGAGACACTGAGACAACAAGAGACACTGAAACAACAAGAGACACTGAGACAACAAGAGACACTGAGAGACACTAAGACAACAAGAGACACTGAGATGACAAGAGACACTGAGACAACAAGAGACACTGAGACAACAAGAGACACTGAGACAACAAGAGACACTGAGAGACAAAGAGACAACAAGAGACACTAAGACAACAAGAGACACTGAGACAACAAGAGACACTGAGACAACAAGAGACACTGAGATGACAAGAGACACTGAGACTACAAGAGACACTGAGCAACAAGAGACAACAAGAGACACTGAGACAACAAAAGACACTGAGACACCGAGACAACAAGAGACACTGAGACAACAAGAGACCCTGAGACAACAAGAAACACTGAGAGACACTAAGACAACAAGAGACACTGAGACAACAAGAGACACTGAGAGGCACTAAGACAACAAGAGACACTGAGATGACAAGAGACACTGAGGCAACAAGAGACACTGAGACAACAAGAGACACTGAAACGACAAGAGACACTGAGACTACAATAAACACTGAGAGACAACAAGAGACACTGAGACAACAAAAGACACTGAGACAACCAGAGACAACAAGAGACACTGAGACAACAAGAGACAATGAGACAACAAGAGACACTGAGACAACAAGAGACACTGAGAGACACTGAGACAACAAGAGACACTGAAACAACAAGAGACACTGAGACAACAAGAGACACTGAGAGACACTAAGACAACAAGAGACACTGAGATGACAAGAGACACTGAGACAACAAGAGACACTGAGACAACAAGAGACACTGAGAGGCACTAAGACAACAAGAGACACTGAGATGACAAGAGACACTGAGGCAACAAGAGACACTGAGACAACAAGAGACACTGAAACAACAAGAGACACTGAGACTACAATAAACACTGAGAGACAACAAGAGACACTGAGACAACAAAAGACACTGAGACAACCAGAGACAACAAGAGACACTGAGACAACAAGAGACACTGAGACAACAAGAGACACTGAGACAACAAGAGACACTGAGAGACACTGAGACAACAAGAGACACTGAGAGACACTAAGACAACAAGAGACACTGAGATGACAAGAGACACTGAGACAACAAGAGACACTGAGACAACAAGAGACACTGAGACAACAAGAGACACTGAGACAACAAGAGACACTGAGAGACAAAGAGACACACAGCCACAGAACCACACGGCTACAGAACCACACAGCCACACAGCCACAGAACCACACAGACACAGAACCACACAGCCACACAGACAACCACAGAACCACACAGCCATATAACCACAGATCCAGATAGCTACAGAGCCAGATGGCCACAGATAAACGCAGCCACACAGCTAAAGAACCACACAGCCACAGAACTACAAAGCCACACAGCCATAGAACCACACAGTCACAGAACCACACAACCACACAGCCACAGAACCACACAGCCATACAGCCACAGAACCACAAAGCCACAAAGCCACAGAACCACACAGCCACAGAACCACACAGCCAAAGAACCACACAGCCACAGAACTACAAAGCCACACAGCCATAGAACCACACAGTCACAGAACCACACAACCACACAGCCACAGAACCACACAGCCAACAAACCACATAGTCACAGAACCACATAGCCACACAGCCACACAGCCACAGAACCACACAGCCACAGAACCACACAGCGACAGAACCACAGCCACACAGCCACAGAACCACACATTCACAGAACCACACAGCCACACAACCACACAGCCCACACAGCCACAGAAACACACAGCCACAGAACCACACGGCTACAGAACCACACAGCCACACAGCCACAGAACCACACAGCCACACAGCCACAGAACCACAGAACTACACAGCCACATAACCACACAGTCACAAAGCCACATAACCGCTGAGCCACACAGAATCACACAGTCACTCAGCCACACAGAATCACACAGCCACTCAGCCACAGAATCACACAGTCACAGAACCACAAAGCCACATAACCGCTGAGCCACACAGCCACTGAACCACACAGCCACACAATCACACAGTCACTCAGCCACACAGCCACAGAACCACACAGTCACTGAACCACACAGACACACAGAATCACACAGCCACTCAGCCACAGAATCACACAGTCACTCAGCCACACAGCCAAAGAACAACACAGCCACAGAAACAAATCAAATGTATTTATATAGCCCTTCTCACATCAGCTGATATACCTAAGTGCTGTACAGAAACCCAGCCTAAAACCCCAACCAGCAAGCAATGCAGGTGTAGAAGCGCGGTGGCTAGGAAAAACTCCCTAGAAAGGCCCAAACCTAGGAAGAACCCTAGAGAGGAACCAGGCTATGTGGGGTGGCCAGTTCTCTTCTGGCTGTGCCGGGTAGAGATTATAGCAGAACATGGCCAAGATGTTCAAATGTTCATAAATGACCAGCATGGTCAAATAATAATAATCACAGTAGTTGTCGAGGGTGCAACAGGTCAGCACCTCAGGAGTAAATGTCAGTTGGCTTTTCATAGCCGATCATTAAGAGTATCTCTACCGCTCCTGCTGTCTCTAGAGAGTTGAAAACAGCAGGTCTGGGACAGGTAGCACGTCCGGTGAACAGGTTCCATAGCCGCAGGCAGAACAGTTGAAACTGGAGCAGCAGCACGGCCAGGTGGACTGGCCGAGTCATCATGCCAGGTAGTCCTGAAGCATGGTCCTAGTGCTCATGTCCTCCGACAGAGAGAAAGAGAGAATTAGAGAGAGCATACTTAAATTCACACAGGACACCGGATAAGACAGGAGAAGTACTCCAGATATAGCAGACTGACCCTAGCATCCCGACACACTACTGCAGCATAAATACTGGAGGCTGAGACAGGAGGGGTCAGGAGACACTGTGGCCCCATCCAATGATACCCCCGGACAGGGCAAAACAGGCAGGATATAACTCCACCCACTTTGCCAAAGCACAGCCCCCACACCACTAGAGGGATATCTTCAACCACCAACTTACCAGCCAGAGACAAAGCTGAGTATAGCCCACAAAGATCTCCGCCACAGCACAACCCAAGGGGGGGCCCCAACCCAGACAGGAAGTGACTCAACCCACTCAAGTGACGCACCCCTCTTAGGGACAGCATGGAAGAGCACCAGTATGCCAGTGACTCAGCCCCTGTAATAGGGTTAGAGGCAGAGAATCCCAGTGGAAAGAGGGAAGCCGGACAGGCAGAGACAGCAAGGGCGGTTCAAGATTAATATGTCTGTCTGTGTGAACCACAGAACCACACAGGCACACATTCACAGAACCACACAGCCACACATTAACAGAACCACACAGCCACAGAACCACACAGCCACAGAACCACACAGCCATACAGACAGCCACACAGCCACAGAACCACACAGCCATACAGACAGCCACACAACCACACTGACAGCTACAGAACCACACAACCACACTGACAGCCACAGAACCACACAACCACACTGACAGCCACTGAACCACACAGCCACACAACCACACAGCCACACAACCACAGAACCACACATCCACACAGCCACAGAACCACACAGCCACACAAACACAGAAAAACAGACATACAGCCAGACATACAGCCAGCCAGACAGACAGACAGACAGACAGATGAAGAGAAGTCTGAAAGCTTTACTTGTGGTTGAAGTGTTATTCAAAGCTGAAGGGACAGCTGCCAGGGGACAGCAAGGAGTGTATACCCTGTTTGTCTGACAGGAATGGGCAGTCCTCAGACAATCCCCACGGGCTCCCCTCTCTGACAGGAGACCATGTTTACAGGCAGACTGAGAGAGAGAGAGAGTGACTCTGTGTGTGTGTGTTAGAGAGTCTGCGGCTAGACGACATGCTGTTTCTTTTCTCCTAAGAGCAGAGAACACTTCTCAGACAGGTCCTGTCATGTAATATTCATTACTGTCTGATGAGACAGATCCTGTAATATTCATTACTGTCTGAAGGGACAGGTCCTGTAATATAATATTAATTACTGTCTGAAGGGACAGGTCCTGTAATATTCATTACTGTCTGAAGGGACAGGTCCTGTAATATAATATTCATTACTGTCTGATGGGACAGGTCCTGTAATATTCATTAATGTCTGATGGGACAGGTCCTGTAATATTCATTACTGTCTGATGGGACAGGTCCTGTAATATAATATTCATTACTGTCTGAAGGGACAGGTCCTGTAATATTCATTACTGTCTGAAGGGACAGGTCCTGTAATATTCATTACTGTCTGAAGGGACAGGTCCTGTAATATTCATTACTGTCTGATGGGACAGGTCCTGTAATATTCATTCCTGTCTGAAGGGACAGGTCCTGTAATATTCATTACTGTCTGAAGGGACAGGTCCTGTAATATTCATTACTGTCTGATGGGACAGGTCCTGTAATATTCATTACTGTCTGATGGGACAGGTCCTGTAATATAATATTCATTACTGTCTGAAGGGACAGGTCCTGTAATATAATATTCATTACTGTCTGATGGGACAGGTCCTGTAATATAATATTAATTACTGTCTGATGGGACAGGTCCTGTAATATTCATTACTGTCTGAAGGGACAGGTCCTGTAATATTCATTACTGTCTGAAGGGACAGGTCCTGTAATATTCATTACTGTCTGAAGGGACAGGTCCTGTAATATTAATTACTGTCTGATGGGACAGGTCCTGTAATATAATATTCATTACTGTCTGAAGGGACAGGTCCTGTAATATTCATTACTGTCTGATGGGACAGGTCCTGTAATATAATATTAATTACTGTCTTAAGGGACAGGTCCTGTAATATAATATTCATTACTGTCTGATGGGACAGGTCCTGTAATATAATATTCATTACTGTCTGATGGGACAGGTCCTGTAATATTCATTACTGTCTGATGGGACAGGTCCTGTAATATAATATTCATTACTGTCTGATGGGACAGGTCCTGTAATATTCATTACTGTCTGATGGGACAGGTCCTGTAATATAATATTAATTACTGTCTTAAGGGACAGGTCCTGTAATATAATATTAATTACTGTCTGAAGGGACAGGTCCTGTAATATTCATTACTGTCTGATGGGACAGGTCCTGTAATATTCATTACTGTCTGATGGGACAGGTCCTGTAATATAATATGAATTACTGTCTGATGGGACAGGTCCTGTAATATAATATTCATTACTGTCTGAAGGGACAGGTCCTGTAATATAATATTCATTACTGTCTGAAGGGACAGGTCCTGTAATATTCATTACTGTCTGAAGGGACAGGTCCTGTAATATTCATTACTGTCTGTAGGGACAGGTCCTGTAATATTCATTACTGTCTGATGGGACAGGTCCTGTAATATAATATTCATTACTGTCTGATGGGACAGGTCCTGTAATATTCATTACTGTCTGATGGGACAGGTCCTGTCATGTAATATTCATTACTGTCTGATGGGACAGGTCCTGTAATATAATATTCATTACTGTCTGAAGGGACAGGTCCTGTAATATTAATTACTGTCTGAAGGGACAGGTCCTGTAATATAATATTCATTACTGTCTGAAGGGACAGGTCCTGTAATATAATATTCATTACTGTCTGATGGGACAGGTCCTGTAATATAATATTCATTACTGTCTGTAGGGACAGGTCCTGTCCTGTAATATTCATTACTGTCTGTAGGGACAGGTCCTGTCCTGTAATATTCATTACTGTCTGAAGGGACAGGTCCTGTAATATAATATTCATTACTCTCTGATGGGACAGGTCCTGTAATATTCATTAATGTCTGATGGGACAGGTCCTGTAATATTCATTACTGTCTGATGGGACAGGTCCTGTAATATAATATTCATTACTGTCTGAAGGGACAGGTCCTGTAATATAATATTCATTACTGTCTGAAGGGACAGGTCCTGTAATATTCATTACTGTCTGAAGGGACAGGTCCTGTAATATTCATTACTGTCTGATGGGACAGGTCATGTAATATTCATTACTGTCTGAAGGGACAGGTCCTGTAATATTCATTACTGTCTGATGGGACAGGTCCTGTAATATTCATTACTGTCTGATGGGACAGGTCCTGTAATATAATATTCATTACTGTCTGAAGGGACAGGTCCTGTAATATAATATTCATTACTGTCTGATGGGACAGGTCCTGTAATATAATATTAATTACTGTCTGATGGGACAGGTCCTGTAATATTCATTACTGTCTTAAGGGACAGGTCCTGTAATATTCATTACTGTCTGAAGGGACAGATCCTGTAATATTCATTACTGTCTGAAGGGACAGGTCCTGTAATATAATATTCATTACTGTCTGAAGGGACAGGTCATGTAATATTCATTACTGTCTGATGGGACAGGTCCTGTAATATAATATTAATTACTGTCTTAAGGGACAGGTCCTGTAATATAATATTCATTACTGTCTGATGGGACAGGTCCTGTAATATAATGTTCATTACTGTCTGATGGGACAGGTCCTGTAATATTCATTACTGTCTGATGGGACAGGTCCTATTATATAATATTAATTACTGTCTGAAGGGACAGGTCCTGTAATATTCATTACTGTCTGATGGGACAGGTCCTGTAATATTCATTACTGTCTGATGGGACAGGTCCTGTAATATAATATTAATTACTGTCTGATGGGACAGGTCCTGTAATATAATATTCATTACTGTCTGAAGGGACAGGTCCTGTAATATAATATTCATTACTGTCTGAAGGGACAGGTCCTGTAATATTCATTACTGTCTGAAGGGAAAGGTCCTGTAATATTCATTACTGTCTGTAGGGACAGGTCCTGTAATATTCATTACTGTCTGATGGGACAGGTCCTGTAATATAATATTCATTACTGTCTGATGGGACAGGTCCTGTCATGTAATATTCATTACTGTCTGATGGGACAGGTCCTGTAATATAATATTCATTACTGTCTGAAGGGACAGGTCCTGTAATATTCATTACTGTCTGAAGGGACAGGTCCTGTAATATAATATGCATTACTGTCTGTAGGGACAGGTCCTGTCCTGTAATATTCATTACTGTCTGAAGGGACAGGTCCTGCAATATAATATTCATTACTGTCTGTAGGGACAGGTCCTGTCCTGTAATATTCATTACTGTCTGTAGGGACAGGTCCTGTCCTGTAATATTCATTACTGTCTGTAGGGACAGGTCCTGTCCTGTAATATTCATTACTGTCTGAAGGGACAGGTCCTGTTATATAATATTAATTACTGTCTGATGGGACAGGTCCTGTAATATTCAATACTGTCTGAAGGGACAGGTCCTGTAATATAATATTCATTACTGTCTGAAGGGACAGGTCCTGTAATATAATATTCATTACTGTCTGAAGGGACAGGTCCTGTCATGTCATATTCATTACTGTCTGATGGGACAGGTCCTGTAATATTCATTACTGTCTGAAGGGACAGGTCCTGTAATATAATATTCATTACTGTCTGATGGGACAGGTCCTGTAATATTCATTACTGTCTGAAGGGACAGGTCCTGTAATATTCATTACTGCCTGAAGGGACAGGTCCTGTAATAGAATATCCATTACTGTCTGAAGGGACAGGTCCTGTAATATAATATTCATTACTGTCTGTAGGGACAGGTCCTGTAATATTCATTACTGTCTGAAGGGACAGGTCCTGTAATATAATATCCATTACTGTCTGATGGGACAGGTCCTGTCCTGTAATATTCATTACTGTCTTGAAGGGACAGGTCCTGTCCTGTAATATTCATTACTGTCTTGAAGGGACAGGTCCTGTCCTGTAATATTCATTACTGTCTGAAGGGACAGGTCCTGTAATATAATATTCATGACTGTCTGATGGGACAGGTCCTGTAATATTCAATACTGTCTGATGGGACAGGTCCTGTAATATAATATTCATGACTGTCTGATGGGACAGGTCCTGTAATATTCAATACTGTCTGATGGGACAGGTCCTGTAATATAATATTCATTACTGTCTGAAGGGACAGGTCCTGTAATATAATATTCATGACTGTCTGATGGGACAGGTCCTGTAATATTCATTACTGTCTGTAGGGACAGGTCCTGTGATATAATATTAATTACTGTCTGAAGGGACAGGTCCTGTAATATAATATCCATTACTGTCTGATGGGACAGGTCCTGTAATATAATATTCATTATTGTCTGAAGGGACAGGTCCTGTAATATTCATTACTGTCTGATGGGACAGGTCCTGTAATATTCATTACTGTCTGAAGGGACAGGTCCTGTAATATTCATTACTGTCTGAAGGGACAGGTCCTGTAATATTCATTACTGTCTGATGGGACAGGTCCTGTAATATTCATTACTGTCTGATGGGACAGGTCCTGTAATATTCATTACTGTCTGAAGGGACAGGTCCTGTAATATTCATTACTGTCTGATGGGACAGGTCCTGTAATATAATATTCATTACTGTCTGAAGGGACAGGTCCTGTAATATAATATTCATTACTGTCTGAAGGGACAGGTCCTGTAATATTCATTACTGTCTGAAGGGAAAGGTCCTGTAATATTCATTACTGTCTGTAGGGACAGGTCCTGTAATATTCATTACTGTCTGATGGGACAGGTCCTGTAATATAATATTCATTACTGTCTGATGGGACAGGTCCTGTCATGTAATATTCATTACTGTCTGATGGGACAGGTCCTGTAATATAATATTCATTACTGTCTGAAGGGACAGGTCCTGTAATATTCATTACTGTCTGAAGGGACAGGTCCTGTAATATAATATGCATTACTGTCTGTAGGGACAGGTCCTGTCCTGTAATATTCATTACTGTCTGAAGGGACAGGTCCTGCAATATAATATTCATTACTGTCTGTAGGGACAGGTCCTGTCCTGTAATATTCATTACTGTCTGTAGGGACAGGTCCTGTCCTGTAATATTCATTACTGTCTGTAGGGACAGGTCCTGTAATATTCATTACTGTCTGATGGGACAGGTCCTGTAATATTCATTACTGTCTGATGGGACAGGTCCTGTAATATTCATTACTGTCTGAAGGGACAGGTCCTGTAATATTCATTACTGTCTGATGGGACAGGTCCTGTAATATAATATTAATTACTGTCTGATGGGACAGGTCCTGTAATATAATATTCATTACTGTCTGAAGGGACAGGTCCTGTAATATAATATTCATTACTGTCTGAAGGGACAGGTCCTGTAATATTCATTACTGTCTGAAGGGAAAGGTCCTGTAATATTCATTACTGTCTGTAGGGACAGGTCCTGTAATATTCATTACTGTCTGATGGGACAGGTCCTGTAATATAATATTAATTACTGTCTGATGGGACAGGTCCTGTCATGTAATATTCATTACTGTCTGATGGGACAGGTCCTGTAATATAATATTCATTACTGTCTGAAGGGACAGGTCCTGTAATATTCATTACTGTCTGAAGGGACAGGTCCTGTAATATAATATGCATTACTGTCTGTAGGGACAGGTCCTGTCCTGTAATATTCATTACTGTCTGAAGGGACAGGTCCTGCATATATAATATTCATTACTGTCTGTAGGGACAGGTCCTGTCCTGTAATATTCATTACTGTCTGTAGGGACAGGTCCTGTCCTGTAATATTCATTACTGTCTGTAGGGACAGGTCCTGTCCTGTAATATTCATTACTGTCTGAAGGGACAGGTCCTGTTATATAATATTTATTACTGTCTGATGGGACAGGTCCTGTAATATTCATTACTGTCTGAAGGGACAGGTCCTGTAATATAATATTCATTACTGTCTGAAGGGACAGGTCCTGTAATATAATATTCATTACTGTCTGAAGGGACAGGTCCTGTCATGTCATATTCATTACTGTCTGATGGGACAGGTCCTGTAATATTCATTACTGTCTGAAGGGACAGGTCCTGTAATATAATATTCATTACTGTCTGATGGGACAGGTCCTGTAATATTCATTACTGTCTGAAGGGACAGGTCCTGTAATATTCATTACTGCCTGAAGGGACAGGTCCTGTAATATAATATCCATTACTGTCTGAAGGGACAGGTCCTGTAATATAATATTCATTACTGTCTGTAGGGACAGGTCCTGTAATATTCATTACTGTCTGAAGGGACAGGTCCTGTAATATAATATCCATTACTGTCTGATGGGACAGGTCCTGTCCTGTAATATTCATTACTGTCTTGAAGGGACAGGTCCTGTCCTGTAATATTCATTACTGTCTTGAAGGGACAGGTCCTGTCCTGTAATATTCATTACTGTCTGAAGGGACAGGTCCTGTAATATAATATTCATGACTGTCTGATGGGACAGGTCCTGTAATATTCAATACTGTCTGATGGGACAGGTCCTGTAATATAATATTCATGACTGTCTGATGGGACAGGTCCTGTAATATTCAATACTGTCTGATGGGACAGGTCCTGTAATATAATATTCATTACTGTCTGAAGGGACAGGTCCTGTAATATAATATTCATGACTGTCTGATGGGACAGGTCCTGTAATATTCATTACTGTCTGTAGGGACAGGTCCTGTGATATAATATTAATTACTGTCTGAAGGGACAGGTCCTGTAATATAATATCCATTACTGTCTGATGGGACAGGTCCTGTAATATAATATTCATTACTGTCTGAAGGGACAGGTCCTGTAATATTCATTACTGTCTGATGGGACAGGTCCTGTAATATTCATTACTGTCTGATGGGACAGGTCCTGTAATATTCATTACTGTCTGATGGGACAGGTCCTGTAATATTCATTACTGTCTGAAGGGACAGGTCCTGTAATATTCATTACTGTCTGAAGGGACAGGTCCTGTAATATAATATTAATTACTGTCTGTAGGGACAGGTCCTGTCCTGTAATATTCATTACTGTCTGAAGGGACAGGTCCTGTAATATTCATTACTGTCTGATGGGACAGGTCCTGTAATATTCATTACTGTCTGATGGGACAGGTCCTGTAATATTCATTACTGTCTGAAGGGACAGGTCCTGTAATATTCATTACTGTCTGATGGGACAGGTCCTGTAATATAATATTAATTACTGTCTGAAGGGACAGGTCCTGTAATATAATATTCATTACTGTCTGAAGGGACAGGTCCTGTAATATTCATTACTGTCTGAAGGGACAGGTCCTGTAATATTCATTACTGTCTGAAGGGACAGGTCCTGTAATATTCATTACTGTCTGAAGGGACAGGTCCTGTCATATAATATTCATTACTGTCTGAAGGGACAGGTCCTGTAATATTCATTACTGTCTGATGGGACAGGTCCTGTAATATAATATTAATTACTGTCTGAAGGGACAGGTCCTGTAATATAATATTCATTACTGTCTGATGGGACAGGTCCTGTAATATAATATTCATTACTGTCTGATGGGACAGGTCCTGTAATATTCATTACTGTCTGATGGGACAGGTCCTGTAATATAATATTCATTACTGTCTGATGGGACAGGTCCTGTAATATTCATTACTGTCTGAAGGGACAGGTCCTGTAATATAATATTCATTACTGTCTGATGGGACAGGTCCTGTAATATTCATTACTGTCTGAAGGGACAGGTCCTGTAATATTCATTACTGTCTGATGGGACAGGTCATGTAATATAATATTAATTACTGTCTTAAGGGACAGGTCCTGTAATATAATATTCATTACTGTCTGATGGGACAGGTCCTGTAATATAATATTCATTACTGTCTGAAGGGACAGGTCCTGTAATATAATATTCATTACTGTCTGAAGGGACAGGTCCTGTCATGTAATATTCATTACTGTCTGATGGGACAGGTCCTGTAATATTCATTACTGTCTGATGGGACAGGTCCTGTAATATTCATTACTGTCTGATGGGACAGGTCCTGTAATATGATATTAATTACTGTCTGAAGGGACAGGTCCTGTAATATAATATTCATTACTGTCTGATGGGACAGGTCCTGTAATATTCATTACTGTCTGAAGGGACAGGTCCTGTAATATAATATTCATTACTGTCTGATGGGACAGGTCCTGTAATATAATATTCATTACTGTCTGATGGGACAGGTCCTGTAATATTCATTACTGTCTGAAGGGACAGGTCCTGTAATATAATATTCATTACTGTCTGAAGGGACAGGTCCTGTAATATTCATTACTGTCTGAAGGTACAGGTCCTGTAATATTCATTACTGTCTGAAGGGACAGGTCCTGTAATATAATATTAATTACTGTCTGAAGGGACGGGTCCTGTAATATTCATTACTGTCTGAAGGGACAGGTCCTGTAATATTCATTACTGTCTGATGGGACAGGTCCTGTAATATTCATTACTGTCTGAAGGGACAGGTCCTGTAATATTCATTACTGTCTGAAGGGACAGGTCCTGTAATATTCATTACTGTCTGAAGGGACAGGTCCTGTAATATAATATTAATTACTGTCTGAAGGGACAGGTCCTGTAATATTCATTACTGTCTGAAGGGACAGGTCCTGTAATATTCATTACTGTCTGTAGGGACAGGTCCTGTAATATAATATTCATTACTGTCTGAAGGGACAGGTCCTGTAATATAATATTCATTACTGTCTGATGGGACAGGTCCTGTAATATTCATTACTGTCTGAAGGGACAGGTCCTGTAATATTCATTACTGTCTGATGGGACAGGTCATGTAATATAATATTAATTACTGTCTTAAGGGACAGGTCCTGTAATATAATATTCATTACTGTCTGATGGGACAGGTCCTGTAATATAATATTCATTACTGTCTGATGGGACAGGTCCTGTAATGTGATATTAATTACTGTCTGAAGGGACAGGTCCTGTAATATAATATTCATTACTGTCTGATGGGACAGGTCCTGTAATATAATATTCATTACTGTCTGATGGGACAGGTCCTGTAATATTCATTACTGTCTGAATGGACAGGTCCTGTAATATAATATTCATTACTGTCTGATGGGACAGGTCCTGTAATATAATATTCATTACTGTCTGATGGGACAGGTCCTGTAATATTCATTACTGTCTGAAGGGACAGGTCCTGTAATATAATATTCATTACTGTCTGAAGGGACAGGTCCTGTAATATTCATTACTGTCTGAAGGTACAGGTCCTGTAATATTCATTACTGTCTGAAGGGACATGTCCTGTAATATAATATTCATTACTGTCTGTAGGGACAGGTCCTGTAATATAATATTAATTACTGTCTGAAGGGACAGGTCCTGTAATATAATATTAATTACTGTCTGAAGGGACGGGTCCTGTAATATTCATTACTGTCTGAAGGGACAGGTCCTGTAATATTCATTACTGTCTGATGGGACAGGTCCTGTAATATTCATTACTGTCTGAAGGGACAGGTCCTGTAATATTCATTACTGTCTGAAGGGACAGGTCCTGTAATATTCATTACTGTCTGAAGGGACAGGTCCTGTAATATAATATTAATTACTGTCTGAAGGGACTGGTCCTGTAATATTCATTACTGTCTGAAGGGACAGGTCCTGTAATATTCATTACTGTCTGTAGGGACAGGTCCTGTAACATAATATTCATTACTGTCTGAAGGGACAGGTCCTGTAATATAATATTAATTACTGTCTGAAGGGACAGGTCCTGTAATATAATATTAATTACTGTCTGATGGGACAGGTCATGTAATATAATATTCATTACTGTCTGATGGGACAGGTCCTGTAATATTCATTACTGTCTGAAGGGACAGGTCCTGTAATATAATATTCATTACTGTCTGATGGGACAGGTCCTGTAATATAATATTCATTACTGTCTGATGGGAAAGGTCCTGTAATATTCATTACTGTCTGAAGGGACAGGTCCTGTAATATTCATTACTGTGTGAAGGGACAGGTCCTGTAATATAATATTCATTACTGTCTGATGGGACAGGTCCTGTAATATTCATTACTGTCTGAAGGGACAGGTCCTGTAATATAATATTCATTACTGTCTGATGGGACAGGTCCTGTAATATAATATTCATTACTGTCTGATGGGACAGGTCCTGTAATATAATATTCATTACTGTCTGATGGGACAGGTCCTGTAATATTCATTACTGTCTGAAGGGACAGGTCCTGTAATATAATATTAATTACTGTCTGAAGGGACAGGTCCTGTAATATAATATTCATTACTGTCTGAAGGGACAGGTCCTGTAATATTCATTACTGTCTGAAGGGACAGGTCCTGTAATATTCATTACTGTCTGATGAGACAGGTCCTGACAGGTCCAGATGCACAATAGGAGGGACTGGGATCATTCGAGGAGCTAGCCATCGTTCACACATACAATTGCCTGCTAATACCTTAGCTAGCTATTAACCACATGTTGAATTCAGAATGTTGATATCATCCTAAAAAGTACAATTACAAGTGCATCTTAACAATACCATCCACTTATGAGTAACCTCTAAATATACATCATTATTCATGAACAAAACACTGTGTGTATGACTTTGTACTTAAAAGAATCAAACTTTTCTGAAGACAGAAAAAGCGTGCCTACCTCTCTCAGTGCATCAAAATGATTTGAGCACGAGCACGCCGGCAAAACGTAAGTACACACTCCCCTTCTCCCAGGATGCAGGCATGCATAACAAATCAACACAACATATTGATATATGAACTTGGTGAAATTCACATAGTACTTTAACAACTGTTACACTTACAGCAGATTCATTCAGAGTGGTAACGTCATAAATTGGGATTATGGTTCATTGTTTAGGTAGCTAGCTCCATGTCTAAACAAAAGACTCCACCATGCAAGAACCATTTCAACACAATGTTTATGATGTCACTGCGGCAACTGTTGATAGATGTCGCTGGTAAATCCGCTCTGGCTATCTACTCCTATTTCAGAGCACTCTCGTCTGAGTGTGCTAGTGCACAGAATAACTGACGAATTTAAGAACGCTTAATACCCGTTGAATATGGCCGGCGTCAGTAAACGTTGGCAAAAAACTGTAATTAAATTCTTGCCAGCAGTAGAGTTGCAGTCACCAATGCTCTGGATAACATAAAAACAGCCTAACCAGATATGCTAAGGCAAGGAAAATGGTCAGTGGGCTGTTCTCTCATTTGTGTCTGGAAGTAGCTAGCAAGCTAGCCAACGTTAGCCAGTTAGCTTGGGTACTTGACTGTTGTTGTTCGGTCAGAACGCTCAGATCAAAGCTACTCCTCGGCCAGAGCATCCAGTGTGCGCTCTGAACTCTCCGAGAGCGAAGCACTCTGAATTTACGAACAGACAATCTGACAACGCTCTGAGTTAACCAACGCCCAGAGCACACTCTGACACTCCAGAATAAATTTACGAACACACACGTACTATAAACCAGCCTTTAGTCTTGAACTCTTTGGTTGTTTAGTACACGGCCTTACATGTGAATCCTTAAAGAGATGGGCGGGGCTAAAGCTTAAGAGGGTGTGAACAATGTTGAATGGGTGTAGACAAAGAAGAGCTCTCCAGTACATGTACCAAAACATTCAAGAGCCATTTTCTCAAACGTGACGTTGAACTTTCAAAGCTGACTTACTTACCCATTGTTCCGCAACTGTAGTGTATTATATATCATTTTCTAGCTCTGAGTCAATTCAACACAATTTCAAATGTTGCTACATTTTGCCCGAATCAAGCCGGTCTGTCACATATGAACCGGCTCACGAGCAGTGATGAGAAAAGTACCCAATTGTCATACTTGAGTAAAAATAAAGACGCCTTTATTAATAGAAAATGACTAGAGTCAAAGTGAAATTCACCCAGAAAAATACTACTTGAGGAGAAGTCTAAAAGTATATGTTTGTAAATATAATTAAGTATGAAAAGTAAAAGTCTAAATAGCTTTTAAAAAAAGAAAATCAGACAGCACATTTTTCTTTATTAACGGATAACCAGGAGCACACTTCAACAAGCAGACATAATTTACAAACAAACATTTGTGTTTAGTGAGTCCTCCAGATCAGAAGCAGTAGAGATGACCAGGGATGTTCTCTGTTCAGTGAGTCCTCCAGATCAGACCAGGGATGTTCTCTGTTTAGTGAGTCCTCCAGATCAGAGGCAGTAGGGATGACCAGGGAGGTTCTCTGTTTAGTGAGTCCTCCAGATCAGAGGCAGTAGGGATGACCAGGGATGTTCTCTGTTTAGTGAGTCCTCCAGATCAGAGGCAGTAGGGATGACCAGGGAGGTTCTCTGTTTAGTGAGTCCTCCAGATCAGAGGCAGTAGGGATGACTAGGGATGTTCTCTGTTTAGTGAGTCCTCCAGATCAGAGGCAGTAGGGATGACCAGGGAGGTTCTCTGTTTAGTGAGTCCTCCAGATCAGAAGCAGTAGGGATGACTAGGGATGTTCTCTGTTTAGTGAGTCCTCCAGATCAGAGGCTGCAGAGATGACCAGGGATGTTCTCTGTTTAGTGAGTCCTCCAGATCAGAGGCAGTAGGGATGACCAGGGATGTTCTGTTTAGTGAGTCCTCCAGATCAGAGGCAGTAGGGATGACCAGGGATGTTCTGTTTAGTGAGTCCTCCAGATCAGAGGCAGTAGGGATGACCAGGGATGTTCTCTGTTTAGTGAGTCCTCCAGATCAGAGGCAGTAGGGATGACCAGAGATGTTCTCTGTTTAGTGAGTCCTCCAGATCAGAGGCAGTAGGGATGACCAGGGATGTTCTCTGTTTAGTGAGTCCTCCAGATCAGAGGCAGTAGGGATGACCAGGGATGTTCTCTGTTTAGTGAGTCCTCCAGATCAGAGGCAGTAGGGATGACCAGGGATGTTCTCTGTTTAGTGAGTCCTCCAGATCAGAGGCTGTAGGGATGACCAGGGATGTTCTCTGTTTAGTGAGTCCTCCAGATCAGAGGCAGTAGGGATGACCAGGGATGTTCTCTGTTTAGTGAGTCCTCCAGATCAGAGGCAGTAGGGATGACCAGGGATGTTCTCTGTTTAGTGAGTCCTCCAGATCAGAGGCTGTAGGGATGACCAGGGATGTTCTCTGTTTAGTGAGTCCTCCAGATCAGAGGATGTAGGGATGACCAGGGATGTTCTCTGTTTAGTGAGTCCTCCAGATCAGAGGCAGTAGGGATGACCAGGGATGTTCTCTGTTTAGTGAGTCCTCCAGATCAGAGGCAGTAGAGATGACCAGGGATGTTCTCTGTTTAGTGAGTCCTCCAGATCAGAGGATGAAGGGATGACCAGGGATGTTCTCTGTTTAGTGAGTCCTCCAGATCAGAGGCAGTAGGGATGACCAGGGATGTTCTCTGTTTAGTGAGTCCTCCAGATCAGAGGCTGTAGGGATGACCAGGGATGTTCTCTTGATAAGTGAATTGGACCACTTTCCTGTCCTGCTAAGCATTGGAAATGTATCAAGTACTTTTGGGTGTCAAGGTAAATGTAAAAAGTACAATATTTTCTTTAGGAATGTAAATGAAGTAAAATTAAAAGTAGTAAAAAATATAAATAGTAAAGTAAAATACAAATACATAAAAAAAAATACTTAAGTAGTACTTTAAAGTATTTTTTACTTATAAAGTACTTTTCCCCGCTGCTCAGGAATGACAAGACTGGAGAAGGAGACTGCTTCTGCAATGAAAAACAGCCAGCTCTGTCAGACCAGCATTTCATCCAATCGATCCCAAATGTCCAGATCGGGGTGAAACTTGCCAACCTGTTTTCAGAGACAGAATGAATGGATAGTAAATGTATTGATTAGGCACGGTCCGTCGTTTAATGAGTTCAGTGGAGAGGCTGTCACTTTGTTACTAGTTCTTACCATTGTTCAGTTGATAAATTGTAGAGTAACGTTAACACTGATGTTGTTTACACAACATATTGAACTACATCACTGAACTTTTCAACCTGGCAACGTCTACAACTTCCCAGAAACCAGGGAAGACTGTCTACATCTCAAATGGTACCCTATTCCCTATATAGTGCACTACTTTAGACCAGAGACCTATTCCCTATTTAGTGCACTACTTTTTGAAGAGAGTCCTTATGGGCCCTGGTCAAAACACATTTTGCACTATATAAAGGAATACAGTGCAGTTTAGGATGTAGCCTAATATTCTATTTCATACAGCACATTAATGGATGATGGATTCACAATAGCCCTTGATCATGACTCACAGTTCCATTTCATTACACATAAGAGTCATTGGACATGAGAGTAATCTTCTGTACGGGGGAGTAAAAAAAAATATATATATAAATATATATATATATACAGTATATATTTATTTTTCTTCCTTTAACTCGGCAAGTCAGTTAAGAACAAATTCTTATTTACAATGACGGCCTATCAAAAGGCAAAAGGCCTCCTGCGGGGACGGGGGCCTGGGATTTTAAAATTAAACTAAAAAAATGTTATTAATATAGAACAAAACACACATCACGACAAGAGACACCACAACACTACATAAAGAGAGACCTAAAGACAACAGCATAGCATGGCAGCAACACAACATGACAACAACGTAGCAAGGAAGCAACACATGACAACACAGCATGGTAGCAACCCACATGACAACAACATGGTAGCAACACAACATGACAACACAGCATGGCAGCAACACATGACAACACAGCATGGTAGCAACACAACATGACAACAACACAGCACGGCAGCAACACAACATGACAACACAGCATGGCAGCAACGCAACACATGACAACAACATGGTAGCAACACAACATGACAACAACATGGTAGCAACATAACATGACAACAACATGGTAGCAACACAACATGACAACACAGCATGGCAGCAACACAACATGACAACACAGTATGGCAGCAACACAACAATGACAACAACATGGTAGCAACACATCATGGCAGCAGAACAACATGGTAGCAGCACAAAGTATGGTACAAACATTATTGGGCACAGACAACGAGTGGCGAGTGGTGCAGTGGTCTAAGACACCTCATCTCAGTTCAAGAGGTGTCACTGCAATACCTGGTTTGAATCCAGGCTGTATCACATCCGGCCGTAATTGGGAGTCCCATAGGGCGGCGCACAATTGGCCCAGCGTTGCCAGGGTAGGCCGTCAATGTAAATAAAAATGTGTCCTTAACTGACTTGCCTGGTTAACTAAACAAGAAGGTAGAGACAACAATACATCACCCGAAGCAGCCACAACTGTCAGTAAGAGTGTTGAGGATTGAGTCTTTGAATGAAGTGATGGAGATAAAACTGTCTAGTTTGAACTGAAAAGAGGAGCGAACCAGAAATGTGTGTTTTGGGGATCTCTAACAGAATGTGACTGGAAGAACGGGTGGAGGATGAGGGCTGCAGTAGATATCTCAGATAGGGAGGGTTTTATAAATAAGTATCAACCAGTGGGTCTTGTGACGAATATACAGAGATGACCAGTTTACAGAGATGACCAGTTTACAGAGGAGTATAGAGTGAAGTGATGTGTCCTATAAGCAGTATTGGTGTCAAATCTGATGGCCGAATGGTAAAGAACATATAGTCACTCGAGAGCACCCTTACCTGCCGATCTATAACCCTCAGAGATAGTAATCACACCTGTGGGGAGAGTGGCATTCTTTTTTACCAAACCACATTATCTTTGTTTGTGGAGGTGTTCAGAACAAAGTTAAGGGCAGAGAAAGCTTATTGGTCACTAAGAAGTCTTTGTTGTAGAGTGTTTTAATAACACAAAATCTGGGGAGCCTCGGCGCTCAGTCTGAACAAGAATATCAGCATAGATATCGGCATAGATTCACTTCAACTCCTCTTCATCTCTGATCAATACCTTGTAGTAGCAGCGGGGGTTAGCTACCCTGAGCATGTGTGCCAAAACGTAATCTCTCCGAGTCAAAGAGATTAAAGAGATATTAACATGTGCCTGTTATAGCGCCACCATGGGGTTGATATGTATGTTCTTGCATATGTTGAGTCTTAACAGATGTTGTTACGATATGAATATCCTTGACTGATTGGTGGAACTTATGGGGCTCTGAGGAAAATGTGTTACTTGTGAGGAGAGGGACCTTTGTACCGAATTGCATGACTTTAGGTCAAACGGGGTGAGCGGGCGTGACCTTTCAAAGTTTAGCATTTTCAACCTTTTTTTGTTATAGCGCCACCATCTGGCCAATCAGTGTAATGTAGTCAATACCTGATCTCTATGGCAAGACCATAGAGATAGATAAAGGACTCGTCCTTATAGCTGCGCCATCCTGCTGCCTGTGACAGCATAGGTAGCACCAGAGGCTACAACCCATGGGAATCCCCACCCGGTTGACAACTTTGATTACTTTAAAAATGGTCGGAAAAGGCCACTATCATTCTCTATGGAGAAGACGTCCTTCACATAAGTTCCATTAAAATTGAATCGGTACTGTCAGCGATGTCACTAACGACCTAAAAGACGGAGACAGATCCACAGTCCCCATTAAAAACAACCTTCTCCAAACACCTAACTGCCCAACTACTTCCAGTCCCTGAGGTTGGGCTATACCCGAGTGGCACAAGTGGTCTACGAACACTGCATCTCAGTGCAAAAAAAAGGTGTCACTGCAATCCCTGGTTTGAATCCAGGCTGCATCACATCTGGCCGTGATTGGGAGTTCTGTAGAGTGGGGGGCGCACAATTGGCCAAGCGTCGTCTGGGTTTGGACCGGGGTAGGGCCGTCATCGTAAATAAGGATTTGTTCTTTAACTGACTTGCCTAGTTAAATTAAAAGATTGCATATAGTAAGAATTAATTCAAACAAAAATGTGCTTTTTGGTCTTAATTTAAGGTTAGGGTGAGGTATAAGGTTAGGGTGAGGCATAAGGTTAGGGTGAGGCATAAGGTTAGCAGTGTGGTTAAGGTTAGGGTGAGGCATAAGGTTAGCAGTGTGGTTAAGGTTAGGGTGAGGCATAAGGTTAGCAGTGTGGTTAAGGTTAGGGTGAGGCATAAGGTTAGCAGTGTGGTTAAGGTTAGGGTGAGGCATAAGGTTAGCAGTGTGGTTAAGGTTAGGGTGAGGCATAAGGTTAGCAGTGTGGTTAAGGTTAGGGT
This sequence comes from Oncorhynchus clarkii lewisi, assembly GCF_045791955.1. Classification (NCBI taxonomy): domain Eukaryota; kingdom Metazoa; phylum Chordata; class Actinopteri; order Salmoniformes; family Salmonidae; genus Oncorhynchus; species Oncorhynchus clarkii. The sequence continues at coordinate 43,529,124 of NC_092173.1, read as the reverse complement.
GAGGCATAAGGTTAGCAGTGTGGTTAAGGTTAGGGTGAGGCATAAGGTTAGCAGTGTGGTTAAGGTTAGGGTGAGGCATAAGGTTAGCAGTGTGGTTAAGGTTAGGGTGAGGCATAAGGTTAGCAGTGTGGTTAAGGTTAGGGTGAGGCATAAGGTTAGCAGTGTGGTTAAGGTTAGGGTGAGGCATAAGGTTAGCAGTGTGGTTAAGGTTAGGGTGAGGCATAAGGCTAGCAGTGTGGTTAAGGTTAGGGTGAGGCATAAGGTTAGCAGTGTGGTTAAGGTTAGGGTGAGGCATAAGGTTAGCAGTGTGGTTAAGGTTAGGGTGAGGCATAAGGTTAGCAGTGTGGTTAAGGTTAGGGTGAGGCATAAGGTTAGCAGTGTGGTTAAGGTTAGGGTGAGGCATAAGGTTAGCAGTGTGGTTAAGGTTAGGGTGAGGCATAAGGTTAGCAGTGTGGTTAAGGTTAGGGTGAGGCATAAGGTTAGCAGTGTGGTTAAGGTTAGGGTGAGGCATAAGGCTAGCAGTGTGGTTAAGGTTAGGGTGAGGCATAAGGTTAGCAGTGTGGTTAAGGTTAGGGTGAGGCATAAGGTTAGCAGTGTGGTTAAGGTTAGGGTGAGGTATAAGGTTAGCAGTGTGGTTAAGGTTAGGGTGAGGTATAAGGCTAGCAGTGTGGTTAAGGTTAGGGTGAGGCATAAGGTTAGCAGTGTGGTTAAGGTTAGGGTGAGGCATAAGGTTAGCAGTGTGGTTAAGGTTAGGGTGAGGCATAAGGTTAGCAGTGTGGTTAAGGTTAGGGTGAGGCATAAGGTTAGCAGTGTGGTTAAGGTTAGGGTGAGGCATAAGGTTAGCAGTGTGGTTAAGGTAGGGCATAAGGTTAGCAGTGTGGTTAAGGTTAGGGTGAGGCATAAGGTTAGCAGTGTGGTTAAGGTTAGGGTGAGGCATAAGGTTAGCAGTGTGGTTAAGGTTAGGGTAAGGCATAAGGTTAGCAGTGTGGTTAAGGTTAGGGTGAGGTATAAGGCTAGCAGTGTGGTTAAGGTTAGGGTGAGGCATAAGGTTAGCAGTGTGGTTAAGGTTAGGGTGAGGCATAAGGTTAGCAGTGTGGTTAAGGTTAGGGTGAGGCATAAGGTTAGCAGTGTGGTTAAGGTTAGGGTGAGGCATAAGGTTAGCAGTGTGGTTAAGGTTAGGGTGAGGCATAAGGTTAGCAGTGTGGTTAAGGTTAGGGTGAGGCATAAGGTTAGCAGTGTGGTTAAGGTTAGGGTGAGGCATAAGGTTAGCAGTGTGGTTAAGGTTAGGGTGAGGCATAAGGTTATCAGTGTGGTTAAGGTTAGGGTGAGGCATAAGGTTAGCAGTGTGGTTAAGGTTAGGGTAAGGCATAAGGTTAGCAGTGTGGTTAAGGTAGGGCATAAGGTTAGCAGTGTGGTTAAGGTTAGGGTGAGGCATAAGGTTAGCAGTGTGGTTAAGGTTAGGGTGAGGCATAAGGTTAGCAGTGTGGTTAAGGTTAGGGTGAGGCATAAGGTTAGCAGTGTGGTTAAGGTTAGGGTGAGGTATAAGGTTAGCAGTGTGGTTAAGGTTAGGGTGAGGCATAAGGCTAGCTGTGTGGTTAAGGTTAGGGTGAGGTATAAGGTTAGCAGTGTGGTTAAGGTTAAGGTTAGGTATAAGGTTAGCAGTGTGGTTAAGGTTAGGATGAGGCATAAGGCTAGCAGTGTGGTTAAGGTTAGGGTTAGGTATAAGGTTAGCAGTGTGGTTAAGGTTAGGGTGAGGCATAAGGCTAGCAGTGTGGTTAAGGTTAGGGTGAGGCATAAGGTTAGCAGTGTGGTTAAGGTTAGGGTGAGGCATAAGGTTAGCAGTGTGGTTAAGGTTAGGGTGAGGCATAAGGTTAGCAGTGTGGTTAAGGTTAGGGTGAGGCATAAGGTTAGCAGTGTGGTTAAGGTTAGGGTGAGGCATAAGGTTAGCAGTGTGGTTAAGGTTAGGGTGAGGCATAAGGTTAGCAGTGTGGTTAAGGTTAGGGTGAGGCATACGGTTAGCAGTGTGGTTAAGGTTAGGGTTAGGCATAAGGCTAGCAGTGTGGTTAAGGTTAGGGTGAGGTATAAGGCTAGCAGTGTAGTTAAGGTTAGGGTTAGGTATAAGGCTAGCAGTGTGGTTAAGGTTAGGCATAAGGCTAGCAGTGTGGTTAAGGTTAGGGTTAGGTATAAGGCTAGCAGTGTGGTTAAGGTTAGGGTTAGGTATAAGGCTAGCAGTGTGGTTAAGGTTAGGGTTAGGTATAAGGCTAGCAGTGTGGTTAAGGTTAGGGTTAGGTATAAGGCTAGCAGTGTGGTTAAGGTTAGGCATAAGGCTAGCAGTGTGGTTAAGGTTAGATTTAAAATCTGATTTGAAGAAGATAGATTTTTAGAAACAGGCGTTTTATTTACTTTGTGGCTGTGGTAACTACTGACGACCAGGACGTTGCCACCTTGGTTGGAAGCAGGTGAAGCAGGGAAGGAAGTCCCGTCCGGGAAACAGGAAGTGACTGGTGATTGGTTGAGAGTCAGGACTTGGGTGGGGAAGTCTACATCAGTGACTGTCGGTGCAGTTTATGATGAGTGAGGATGTTTTTATTTTTTTTTTGGGGGGGGGGGGGCATGGCCTTATTTCTATTACAACATATTGGATGACTGTCATTCATATTCCATTCACCCAGTTCAATTTAACAGCGATAGGTTTAGGTTACTGTCATTCATATTCCATTCACCCAGTTCAATTTAACAGCGATAGGTTTAGGCTACTGTCATTCATATTCCATTCACCCAGTTCAATTTAACAGCGATAGGTTTAGGTTACTGTCATTCATATTCCATTCACCCAGTTCAATTTAACAGCGATAGGTTTAGGTTACTGTCATTCATATTCCATTCACCCAGTTCAATTTAACAGCGATAGGTTTAGGCTACTCTCATTCATATTCCATTCACCCAGTTCAATTTAACAGCGATAGGTTTAGGTTACTGTCATTCATATTCCATTCACCCAGTTCAATTTAACAGCGATAGGTTTAGGCTACTCTCATTCATATTCCATTCACCCAGTTCAATTTAACAGCGATAGGTTTAGGCTACTCTCATTCATATTCCATTCACCCAGTTCAATTTAACAGCGATAGGTTTAGGTTACTGTCATTCATATTCCATTCACCCAGTTCAATTTAACAGCGATAGGTTTAGGCTACTCTCATTCATATTCCATTCACCCAGTTCAATTTAACAGCGATAGGTTTAGGTTACTGTCATTCATATTCCATTCACCCAGTTCAATTTAACAGCGATAGGTTTAGACTACTCTCATTCATATTCCATTCACCCAGTTCAATTTAACAGCGATAGGTTTAGGCTACTCTCATTCATATTCCATTCACCCAGTTCAATTTAACAGCGATAGGTTTAGGTTACTGTCATTCATATTCCATTCACCCAGTTCAATTTAACAGCGATAGGTTTAGGCTACTCTCATTCATATTCCATTCACCCAGTTCAATTTAACAGCGATAGGTTTCGGTTACTGTCATTCATATTCCATTCACCCAGTTCAATTTAACAGCGATAGGTTTAGGCTACTCTCATTCATATTCCATTCACCCAGTTCAATTTAACAGCGATAGGTTTATGCTACTCTCATTCATATTCCATTCACCCAGTTCAATTTAACAGCGATAGGTTTAGGCTACTCTCATTCATATTCCATTCACCCAGTTCAATTTAACAGCGATAGGTTTAGGCTACTCTCATTCATATTCCATTCACCCAGTTCAATTTAACAGCGATAGGTTTAGGCTACTCTCATTCATATTCCATTCACCCAGTTCAATTTAACAGCGATAGGTTTAGGCTACTCTCATTCATATTCCATTCACCCAGTTCAATTTAACAGCGATAGGTTTAGGCTACTCTCATTCATATTCCATTCACCCAGTTCAATTTAACAGCGATAGGTTTAGGCTACTCTCATTCATATTCCATTCACCCAGTTCAATTTAACAGCGATAGGTTTAGGCTACTCTCATTCATATTCCATTCACCCAGTTCAATTTAACAGCGATAGGTTTAGGTTACTGTCATTCATATTCCATTCACCCAGTTCAATTTAACAGCGATAGGTTTAGGCTACTCTCATTCATATTCCATTCACCCAGTTCAATTTAACAGCGATAGGTTTAGGCTACTGTCATTCATATTCCATTCACCCAGTTCAATTTAACAGCGATAGGTTTAGGCTACTGTCATTCATATTCCATTCACCCAGTTCAATTTAACAGCGATAGGTTTAGGCTACTGTCATTCATATTCCATTCACCCAGTTCAATTTAACAGCGATAGGTTTAGGCTACTCTCATTCATATTCCATTCACCCAGTTCAATTTAACAGCGATAGGTTTAGGTTACTCTCATTCATATTCCATTCACCCAGTTCAATTTAACAGCGATAGGTTTAGGCTACTCTCATTCATATTCCATTCACCCAGTTCAATTTAACAGCGATAGGTTTAGGTTACTGTCATTCATATTCCATTCACCCAGTTCAATTTAACAGCGATAGGTTTAGGCTACTCTCATTCATATTCCATTCACCCAGTTCAATTTAACAGCGATAGGTTTAGGCTACTGTCATTCATATTCCATTCACCCAGTTCAATTTAACAGCGATAGGTTTAGGCTACTGTCATTCATATTCCATTCACCCAGTTCAATTTAACAGCGATAGGTTTAGGCTACTCTCATTCATATTCCATTCACCCAGTTCAATTTAACAGCGATAGGTTTAGGTTACTGTCATTCATATTCCATTCACCCAGTTCAATTTAACAGCGATAGGTTTAGGCTACTGTCATTCATATTCCATTCACCCAGTTCAATTTAACAGCGATAGGTTTAGGCTACTGTCATTCATATTCCATTCACCCAGTTCAATTTAACAGCGATAGGTTTAGGCTACTCTCATTCATATTCCATTCACCCAGTTCAATTTAACAGCGATAGGTTTAGGCTACTCTCATTCATATTCCATTCACCCAGTTCAATTTAACAGCGATAGGTTTAGGTTACTGTCATTCATATTCCATTCACCCAGTTCAATTTAACAGCGATAGGTTTAGGCTACTGTCATTCATATTCCATTCACCCAGTTCAATTTAACAGCGATAGGTTTAGGCTACTGTCATTCATATTCCATTCACCCAGTTCAATTTAACAGCGATAGGTTTAGGCTACTCTCATTCATATTCCATTCACCCAGTTCAATTTAACAGCGATAGGTTTAGGCTACTCTCATTCATATTCCATTCACCCAGTTCAATTTAACAGCGATAGGTTTAGGCTACTCTCATTCATATTCCATTCACCCAGTTCAATTTAACAGCGATAGGTTTAGGCTACTGTCATTCATATTCCATTCACCCAGTTCAATTTAACAGCGATAGGTTTAGGCTACTCTCATTCATATTCCATTCACCCAGTTCAATTTAACAGCGATAGGTTTAGGTTACTGTCATTCATATTCCATTCACCCAGTTCAATTTAACAGCGATAGGTTTAGGCTACTCTCATTCATATTCCATTCACCCAGTTCAATTTAACAGCGATAGGTTTAGGCTACTGTCATTCATATTCCATTCACCCAGTTCAATTTAACAGCGATAGGTTTAGGCTACTGTCATTCATATTCCATTCACCCAGTTCAATTTAACAGCGATAGGTTTAGGCTACTGTCATTCATATTCCATTCACCCAGTTCAATTTAACAGCGATAGGTTTAGGCTACTCTCATTCATATTCCATTCACCCAGTTCAATTTAACAGCGATAGGTTTAGGTTACTCTCATTCATATTCCATTCACCCAGTTCAATTTAACAGCGATAGGTTTAGGCTACTCTCATTCATATTCCATTCACCCAGTTCAATTTAACAGCGATAGGTTTAGGTTACTGTCATTCATATTCCATTCACCCAGTTCAATTTAACAGCGATAGGTTTAGGCTACTCTCATTCATATTCCATTCACCCAGTTCAATTTAACAGCGATAGGTTTAGGCTACTGTCATTCATATTCCATTCACCCAGTTCAATTTAACAGCGATAGGTTTAGGCTACTGTCATTCATATTCCATTCACCCAGTTCAATTTAACAGCGATAGGTTTAGGCTACTCTCATTCATATTCCATTCACCCAGTTCAATTTAACAGCGATAGGTTTAGGTTACTGTCATTCATATTCCATTCACCCAGTTCAATTTAACAGCGATAGGTTTAGGCTACTCTCATTCATATTCCATTCACCCAGTTCAATTTAACAGCGATAGGTTTAGGTTACTCTCATTCATATTCCATTCACCCAGTTCAATTTAACAGCGATAGGTTTAGGCTACTGTCATTCATATTCCATTCACCCAGTTCAATTTAACAGCGATAGGTTTAGGCTACTGTCATTCATATTCCATTCACCCAGTTCAATTTAACAGCGATAGGTTTAGGCTACTCTCATTCATATTCCATTCACCCAGTTCAATTTAACAGCGATAGGTTTAGGCTACTGTCATTTATATTCCATTCACCCAGTTCAATTTAACAGCGATAGGTTTAGGCTACTCTCATTCATATTCCATTCACCCAGTTCAATTTAACAGCGATAGGTTTAGGTTACTGTCATTCATATTCCATTCACCCAGTTCAATTTAACAGCGATAGGTTTAGGCTACTCTCATTCATATTCCATTCACCCAGTTCAATTTAACAGCGATAGGTTTAGGCTACTGTCATTCATATTCCATTCACCCAGTTCAATTTAACAGCGATAGGTTTAGGCTACTGTCATTCATATTCCATTCACCCAGTTCAATTTAACAGCGATAGGTTTAGGCTACTGTCATTCATATTCCATTCACCCAGTTCAATTTAACAGCGATAGGTTTAGGCTACTCTCATTCATATTCCATTCACCCAGTTCAATTTAACAGCGATAGGTTTAGGTTACTCTCATTCATATTCCATTCACCCAGTTCAATTTAACAGCGATAGGTTTAGGCTACTCTCATTCATATTCCATTCACCCAGTTCAATTTAACAGCCATAGGTTTAGGGTACTCTCATTCATATTCCATTCACCCAGTTCAATTTAACAGCGATAGGTTTAGGTTACTGTCATTCATATTCCATTCACCCAGTTCAATTTAACAGCGATAGGTTTAGGCTACTCTCATTCATATTCCATTCACCCAGTTCAATTTAACAGCGATAGGTTTAGGCTACTGTCATTTATATTCCATTCACCCAGTTCAATTTAACAGCGATAGGTTTAGGCTACTGTCATTCATATTCCATTCACCCAGTTCAATTTAACAGCGATAGGTTTAGGTTACTGTCATTCATATTCCATTCACCCAGTTCAATTTAACAGCGATAGGTTTAGGCTACTCTCATTCATATTCCATTCACCCAGTTCAATTTAACAGCGATAGGTTTAGGCTACTGTCATTCATATTCCATTCACCCAGTTCAATTTAACAGCGATAGGTTTAGGCTACTGTCATTCATATTCCATTCACCCAGTTCAATTTAACAGCGATAGGTTTAGGCTACTGTCATTCATATTCCATTCACCCAGTTCAATTTAACAGCGATAGGTTTAGGCTACTCTCATTCATATTCCATTCACCCAGTTCAATTTAACAGCGATAGGTTTAGGTTACTCTCATTCATATTCCATTCACCCAGTTCAATTTAACAGCGATAGGTTTAGGCTACTCTCATTCATATTCCATTCACCCAGTTCAATTTAACAGCGATAGGTTTAGGCTACTCTCATTCATATTCCATTCACCCAGTTCAATTTAACAGCGATAGGTTTAGGTTACTGTCATTCATATTCCATTCACCCAGTTCAATTTAACAGCGATAGGTTTAGGCTACTGTCATTCATATTCCATTCACCCAGTTCAATTTAACAGCGATAGGTTTAGGCTACTGTCATTCATATTCCATTCACCCAGTTCAATTTAACAGCGATAGGTTTAGGCTACTCTCATTCATATTCCATTCACCCAGTTCAATTTAACAGCGATAGGTTTAGGTTACTGTCATTCATATTCCATTCACCCAGTTCAATTTAACAGCGATAGGTTTAGGCTACTCTCATTCATATTCCATTCACCCAGTTCAATTTAACAGCGATAGGTTTAGGCTACTGTCATTCATATTCCATTCACCCAGTTCAATTTAACAGCGATAGGTTTAGGTTACTGTCATTCATATTCCATTCACCCAGTTCAATTTAACAGCGATAGGTTTAGGTTACTCTCATTCATATTCCATTCACCCAGTTCAATTTAACAGCGATAGGTTTAGGTTACTGTCATTCATATTCCATTCACCCAGTTCAATTTAACAGCGATAGGTTTAGGCTACTCTCATTCATATTCCATTCACCCAGTTCAATTTAACAGCGATAGGTTTAGGCTACTGTCATTCATATTCCATTCACCCAGTTCAATTTAACAGCGATAGGTTTAGGTTACTGTCATTCATATTCCATTCACCCAGTTCAATTTAACAGCGATAGGTTTAGGTTACTGTCATTCATATTCCATTCACCCAGTTCAATTTAACAGCGATAGGTTTAGGTTACTCTCATTCATATTCCATTCACCCAGTTCAATTTAACAGCGATAGGTTTAGGTTACTGTCATTCATATTCCATTCACCCAGTTCAATTTAACAGCGATAGGTTTAGGCTACTCTCATTCATATTCCATTCACCCAGTTCAATTTAACAGCGATAGGTTTAGGTTACTGTCATTCATATTCCATTCACCCAGTTCAATTTAACAGCGATAGGTTTAGGCTACTGTCATTCATATTCCATTCACCCAGTTCAATTTAACAGCGATAGGTTTAGGCTACTGTCATTCATATTCCATTCACCCAGTTCAATTTAACAGCGATAGGTTTAGGTTACTGTCATTCATATTCCATTCACCCAGTTCAATTTAACAGCGATAGGTTTAGGTTACTGTCATTCATATTCCATTCACCCAGTTCAATTTAACAGCGATAGGTTTAGATTACTGTCATTCATATTCCATTCACCCAGTTCAATTTAACAGCGATAGGTTTAGATTACTGTCATTCATATTCCATTCACCCAGTTCAATTTAACAGCGATAGGTTTAGGCTACTGTCATTCATATTCCATTCACCCAGTTCAATTTAACAGCGATAGGTTTAGGCTACTGTCATTCATATTCCATTCACCCAGTTCAATTTAACAGCGATAGGTTTAGGCTACTGCATGAATCATTTCTTGCCCTTTGTGCTGTTGTCTTTGCCCAATGATGTTTGTACCCTGTTTTGTGCTGCTACCATGTTGTTCTGCTGCCATGTTGTGTTGCTACCATGTTGTTGTCATGTTGTGTTGCTACCATGTTGTTGTCATGCTGTGTTGCTACCATTCTGTGTTGTCATGCTATGTTGTTGTCTTAGGTCTCTCTGTATGTAGTGTTGTGTTGTCTCTCTTGTTGTGATGTGTGTTTTGTCCTATATTTCTATTTAATGTATTTTTATTTTTAAAATAATTTGTTCTTAACTGACTTGCCTAGTTCAATAAAGGTTAGATAAATATAAAATATAAAATGTTCCCTGCACCAATCATTAGGTTGCTACAACCTAACCTATGAATGACAGTTTACAACATAGCTGAACACAGGTAGAGAGAAATTTTAAGTAATTAAGGTCGCAGAAATTGACACATTCAATACCGCCTTGAAAACTCTTGCCTGCATCTAGCTGTTCTAGAGTGTAATCATTAGTCCAACAGTTGCAATCGAGAGTTTCTATTGGACAAATCCTGGTATGTTTGGGTGGGTGGGGGGCGGGGCACGTTTTTTTTTTCTCCTGCTGAAATTGCATTTATTTAATACTTTCCATGCACTTTGGCCCCCAAAAAGAACTACAACTCCCAGCATTTGAATGATTTGCTTTACTTTGTTTAACTTGAATCTTTGTTTTTATTGCGTAAATGGCGCATAACCTGCATCACTTTAAGTTTGGCGTAGTCACTGACAAAAGAGCCAACACCTGGCCAAAGACGAGGAGCTCGAGTTCTTCAACAAGTGGGAGCAGCGGCTCCTCCCCTCGGCTACGGGGAAAGCTCCTCCCCTCGGCTACGGGGAAAGCTCCTCCCCTCGGCTACGGGGAAAGCTCCTCCCCTCGGCTACGGGGAAAGCTCCTCCCCTCGGCTACGGGGAAAGCTCCTCCCCTCGGCGGAAAACATCAACACTGAGGATTTGAAGGCCGAGAATTGGACGTTTAATTAATTCTCAAGTCGGGAACTCGGGGAGGCGCTCAGTGAGGACTTCAATTTTACTAATTTGGAGTTACAAGCAGGCTAAGAATAAACTTGGCAAAGCGTACACAAGTGGTTCGCATTGAACTGGATACAGTTAAGAAACCTGTTTCCGACATGGAACAAGGAACAAGGCTTGTTAATAACGACACGACTACGATACAAGCCACGGTTAAGAAGCTCCAAACTGATTATGCTAGCCTTAAGGGCCAATGCATACATTCACAAGGTTATATGCAAATATCCAACATCAGGATCATGTGGGTAACTGAGGGCTCAAGATCTACTTCATCAGTCTCAAAGTTATTGAACAAAGCTCTCAAATTGGATAAAGACGTCCTTGTAGACGGCTCACATTGGGGCTCTCAAGTGAGAAAGCCTGGCGGAACACATTGCGTCATTGTGGCTAAACTACACTACAATCAGGATTGTATTGATGTTCTTCGGCGTGCCAGATAATTTTTGCCCACTTCGATGCAATACCCATGGTATTGGTGTGGATTTTCCTGCCTGGCTCTGTTTCACATACAATGGCAAGAAAAAGAGGTCCAAGATCCCTTTTAGGCATTGGCCTTTTCTAAAGTCGAACATTCTACCGAGGTCAGCCGAAGCAAAAGACTGAATGTTCACCTATTTGGCGATTGTGGTAAAGATAAAGTAAAAGATAAGTAAAGATAAATGTGTCTTTACCATTGTAAACTCATTTTCACTTTTGTAGATACTGTACAGTGTTGCCAGGTGGTATCGGGGGATATTGTTATTACTAGGTAACGTTAGTTCTGGAGAGTCAATTCACCTTTTGTTACGTTTAATTTGATTATCATGAAGCTGCTCGTATCGAGTTATCCATGGTGCCCTTATCCTGGTTAGACAAAGCACAGTTCTATCATTAAGCCATGTCATTTCTTTAAAGACTTTGCCGCTAACTTGGTGGTATTGCTGTAAGATGTGATTTATAAAATGTGTTATACTTTTTTTTTTTTTTTAAACAGCCTAGTTTTGGGTTGTAAATATGCACAGTTCAAGTCGGAAGTTTACATACACTTAGGTTGGAGTCATTAAAAGTCATTTTTCAACCACTCCACAAATTTCCTGTTAACAAACAATAGTTTTGGCAAGTCGGTTAGGACATCTACTTTAGGAATGACACAGGTAATTTTTCCAACAATTGTTTACAGACAGATGATTTCACTTATAATTCACTGTATCACAAGTCCAGTGTGTCAGAAGTTTACATACACTAGACTGTGCCTTTAAACAGCTTGGAAAATTCCAAAAAATGATGTCATGGCTTTAGAAGCTTCTAATAGGCTAATTGACATCATTTGAGTCTATTGGAGGTGTACCTGTATTTCAAGGCCTACCTTCAAACTCAGTGCCTCTTTGCTTGACATCATAGGAAAATCAAAAGAAATCAGCCAAGACCTCAGAAAAAAATGCAGACCTCCAATTTTCTGGTTCATCCTTGGGAGCAATTTACAAACGGCTGAAGGTACCACGTTCATCGGTACAAACAGTAGTACGCAAGTATAAATGCCTTGGGACCACGCAGCCGCCATACCGCTCAGGAAGGAGACACGTTCTGTCTCCTAGAGATTAATGTACTTTGGTGCGAAAAGTGAAAATCAATCCCAGAACAACAGCAAAGGATCTTGTGAAGATGCTAGAGGAAACAGGTACAAAAGTATCTATATCCACAGTAAAACAAGTCCTATATCGACATAACCTGAAAGGCCGCTCAGCAAGGAAGAAGCCACTGCTACAAAACCGGCATAAAAAATCCAGACTACGGTTTGCAACTGCACAAGGGGACAAAGATCATACTTTTTGTTTTTTTATGTCCTCTGGTCTAATGAAACAAAAATAAAATTGTTTGGCCATAATGACCATTGTTTTGTTTGGAGGAAAAAGGGTGACGCTTGTAAGCCGAAGAACACCATCCAACCTTGAAGCGCGGGGGTGGCAACATCATGTCGTGGGGGTGCTTTTCTGCAGGAGGGACTAGTGCACTTCACAAAATAGATGGCTATAGTGAGGGAGGAAAATTACATGGATATTTTATCTTTATTTTACTAGGCAAGTCAGTTAAGAACAAATTCTTATTTTCAATGATGGCCTAGGAACAGTGGGTTCAGCCTGAACAGCCTGTTCAGGAGCAGAACGACAGATTTGTACCTTGTCAGCTCGGGGAATTGAAATTGCAACCTTTCGGTTACTAGTCCAACACTCTAACCACTAGGCTAGCAACATCTCAAGACATCTCTCAGGAAGTTAAAGCTTGGTCGCAAATAGGTCTTCCAAATGGACAATGACCCCAAGCATACTTCCAAAGTTGTGGCAAAATGTCTTAAGGACAACAAAGTTACGGTATTGGAGTGGCCATCACAAAGCTCTGACCTCAATCCTATAGAAAATTTGTGGGCAGAACTGAAAAAAAGCATGTGCAATCAAGGAGGCCTACAAACCTGACTCAGTTACACCAGCTCTGTCAGGAGGAATGGGCCAAAATTCACCCAACTTATTGTGAGAAGCTTGTGGAAGGCTACCCGAAACGTTTGACCCAAGTTAAACAATTTAAAGGCAATGCTACCAAATACTAATTGAATGTGATGAAAGAAATTAAAGTTGAAGTAAATCGTTCTCTCTACTATTATTCGGACATTTCACATTCTCAACTCACTACCGAAGAAGAAGAAACCTTTGTTGCTTTTATATCATCTCAAATTGATCTGTTTCTTCATCTTAACTTCTCTAGGGTAGGGGGCAGCATTCGGAATTTTGGATGAAAAGCATGCCCAAATTAAACGGCCTGCTACTTGGGCCCAGAAGATATGACATGTATAAGCTGGTAGAGCTTTTTCATGCGCAATCCAGAGAGAGTGCATTTCTTGTTTACCTTTTATATTGACAACGTTATTGTATGGTTGAAATATTATAGATCATTTAGGCTAAAAACAACCTGAGGATTGAATATTAACATCGTTTGACATGTTTCTATGAACTTGACTGATACAATTTGGATTTTTTGTCTGCCAGTTGTGACTGCGTTTGAGCATGTGGATTACTGAAGAAAACGCGCGAACAAACTGAGATTTTTGGATATAAAGAGACTTTATCGAACAAAAGGAACATTTATTGAGTAAATTAATGTCTTCTGAATGGCACCATATGAAGATCATCAAAGGTAAGGGATACATTTTGACTCTATTTCTGAGTTTTGTAATGCTTCTGCTTGGCTGGTTACTGTTTGTAATAATTTGTCAACTGGGCTATGTTCTCAAATAATCGTAAGGTATGCTTTTGCCGTAAAGCATTTTTTAAATCTGACACCGTGGTTGGATTCACAAGAAGTTAATCTTTAAACCTATGTAAAATATGTTTTGTTTTCAGAATTTTAAAATGAGTATTTCTGTATTTGAATTTGGAGCTCTGCAATCTCACTGGATGTTGGCCAGATGGGACACTAGAGTCCCGCATACCCTACAGAGGTTAATCAAACCTCTGGAATGTCTCCTATAACAGTATGGGAATCAATTAAGGCTTCTCTGAGGGGCCAAATTATTTCAGACAGCGCAAGATTACTTTACAAACACAATCTTGGATTTGGATATGGCATATTCACACTCTTCATCAGCAGATTTACTAAAACAACGTTTGACACTTCAGACAGAGATTGATCTTCTTTCAACTCGACTGAACATGAGAAATCAGAGAAAATGCTACCACAACAGCTGCGTCAGAGAACCGAAAATCCAATAACTGAGCTGGTAACAAATGTATTGATCATTTAGAGGTAAATTCAAGCTTTCATAACTTTTACTCACAATTATACACTTCGAAATCCGCTGGTAATGCTACCTTACTCGACACCTTCTTTGAGAACTTAGATATTCCTACAGTTTTTTATTTTACCTTTATTGAACTAGGCAAGTCAGTTAAGAACAAATTCTTATTTTCAATGACGGCCTAGGAACAGTGGGTTAACTGCCTGTTCAGGGGCAGAACGACAGATTTGTACCTTGTCAGCTTGGGGATTTGAACTTGCAACCTTTCGGTTACTAGTCAAACACTCTAACCACCAGGCTACCCTGCCACCTCTACACTCTAACCACTAGGCTACCCTGCCGCCTCTACACTCTAACCACCAGGCTACCCTGCCGCCCCAGCTGAACCTGAGACAGCTGCGGAACTAGAAGAACAGCTCTCTGTAGAAGAGATTGTATTGGCAATTAAATCTACGCAGTAAATCCCCTGGACCCGATGGATTACCGAGCAAATTCTTGAAAAAGAAATATTCATCTGACACTCCAGAGATATTTTATCACTTGATGCTGAGAAGACGTTTGATCGGGTGGAGTGGGATTATCTATTTTATACTCTCAAACAATTTGGATTCGGTCCCAATTTTATGTCCGGGGTCAAAGTCCTTTACTCCTCCCCTATGGCTGCAGTGTGCACAAATGATAACCTTTCATCCTCAGTCCAAATTCAATGTGGGACAAGACAGGGTTGTCCTCTATCCCCTCAGTTGTTTTCCATTGCAATTCAGCCTTTAGCTATAGCAATATATAATAACACCACTATCAAATGCATTAGAAGAGGGGGCTTAGAGCATAAAGTCTCACTCTATGCGGATGACATGATAATATATATGTCTGACCCTTTAACTGGTCTTCCAGAGATCCTGGTTCTACTAAAGACAGTTGGAAAAATATCTGGGTTGAAGGTTAATCTACAAAAATGTGAATTAATGCCCATTAATCCTTCTGCCGTGCAAACTTCTTTTAGTCATGTGCCCTTCAGAGTAACTACACAGAAATGGAAGTATTTGGGAATTTGGGTATTGGGAAAATATTTGGGAATTTGGGTATTGGGAAAATATTTGGGAATTTGGGTATTGGGAAAATATTTGGGAATTTGGGTATTGGGAAAATATTTGGGAATTTGGGTATTGGGAAAATATTTGGGAATTTGGGTATTGGGAAAATATTTGGGAATTTGGGTATTGGGAAAATATTTGGGAATTTGGGTATTGGGAAAATATTTGGGAATTTGGGTATTGGGAAAATATTTGGGAATTTGGGTATTGGGAAAATATTTGGGAATTTGACCTCTACAGATAAACTGATATCTGCTTCATTCTGGAACAAGAAAAGCCCTTGGATACGTGAGAGCGTATTGCAAAGATCCCCAGGTTGGTCTAGCACTTCCGGACATTCAATATTATTACTGGACAGCTAATATAAGAATCATTCTATATTGGATGAAAGAAGTCCCTGACGTTACAGGCCCAAAATGGTTGACCTCTCAGCCTGTGGACCCACCTCATTAGCTGCCTTACTCTACTCTAAACTAGCTGAACCTATAATGGCTGACCTTGGAGATCTCAGCCTGTGGACCCACCTCCTTAGTTGCCTTACTCTACTCTAAACTAGCTGAACCTATAATGGCTGACCTTGGAGATCTCAGCCTGTGGACCCACCTCCTTAGTTGCCTTACTCTACTCTAAACTAGCTGAACCTATAATGGCTGACCTTGGAGATCTCAACCTGTGTACCCACCTCCTTAGCTGCCTTACTCTGCTCAAAACGAGCTGAACCTATAATGGCTGACCTTGGAGATCTCAACCTGTGGACCCACCTTTATCTGTATAGTCATAAAAAAAGGGAACATTTAAAAAAAAAACATTGAAAAAACATAATCATCTGGTATGTTTACCCCCGTTTCGTTCCGTTTGCTTCCGTTTAAGAAATGTTTTTCAACAGAATCTGTGGAATGAATACACCCCTGATCACATGCAAACTCAGTTCACTTTCATAGCAGCCACATTTAAAAAAAAGCATGATCTCTTTGATTGTTGTATTCCTTCTTGCATCTACACGCTCTCCTCTCACCTTTTCCCTTCGCTTGTGGACATCAGTGCACAACACATCGGTTTTCTGTGACCAGGCAAAAAAAAAACTTTATAAGTCAAACCTTAATATCATAACGGCAACACACAGCCTACATCTTTATCACCATATTAGCGTCATAGTCAACATAGCTACTAGAACTAATGCATTAGTAAACCCACTACACAGTGTACAGTCAGCAGCGAGCAGTTTAGCAGTTACACCGGCAGGCACCGGTGGCAATACATTTACAAAACCAAAAGCTTACCTTGGCTTGGAAGAGTTTCAGTGTTCATAGCCATAGCCATCTAGCTAACATAGCATCCCAACTTGTTTGAGCCGGGTGTTTGAGTAGGCTAAACTAGCTAGCTTCATTAGTTAAGAAGGCTAAGTGAAAATGAAAAGAAATACAACTAAATATCTCTCTTTTGCTTCTCCATTTTTTAAGAAATTAATTTGTTAAAAACTGTCCAAATATTGTATTTCTTTCTCTTTGAATCAACCACTCACCACATTTTATGCACTGCTGTGCTAGCTAGCTGTAGCTTATGCTTTCAGTACTAGATTCATTCTCTGATACTTTGATTGGGTGGACAACATGTCAGTTCATGCTGCAAGAGCTCTGATAGGTTGGAGGACGTCCTCCGGAAGTGTGTAAGTCTATGGAAGAGGGTGAGAAACACAAGCCTCCTAGGTTTTGTATTGAAGTCAATGTACCCAGAGGAGGCCAGACGCTAGCTGTCCTCTGGCTACACCATGGTGCTACCCTACAGAGTGCTGTTGAGGCTACTGCAGATATTCATTGCAAAACAGTGTGTTTAATAAATTATTTGGTGACATATGTTTAGTATAGATTTTTCTAGAAAGGATAGCTTTTTTGTGCTTCACTATTTACATTTTTCATGAAATTCACTAAGGACGATTTTCCTCCCCTTACTCCTCTGAGGAGCCTCCACTGGCCTACTGTTACGTTCCCCAGTTTATGTGTTGTAGGTTGTGTATTTGCATGTGTTTTATTTCAGGAAATGGCTTCCTGAAATCCCTTAAGCAGCTGATTGGTCGACTCCAAGGCTAATTGGAGAGCTGACCCCGCCCCCTCGTCAAGACACAGCTGTCTCCAGTTACACATTCATTCAGAAGCTATATAAAACCCAGTGTTCTGTTCAGGAGAGAGAGATTTTGGAGGTAGGGATTGTTGGGAGAGATTTTGCTGAGCTCATTGCTGAGCGATTGTTTGTGATAGAGAGTTTTTGCTAGAGGTTGATTTTGCTGGGAGTTCATTGCTGAGAGTGGGTATGTTCTGTGAGTTTGTTGCTCAGGTAGAGCTTATTTGACGTCCTCTGTTTCTTAGTTTGTTTGTAAAATTGTGTAATATTCTGTTTCATTTGTTCCCAGGGGGGAAGGGGAAGGCACCTTGGGAGTGCTTAGGTAAGAGGCCCGCGGGCATACATATTCACTGTCTAGGCACACTAGGTAAGACCTGGGCGGACCACCCCCTGTATTTTGGTTAGGGCACCAGGTGGTGCTAAATTAGGTAAGTGGTGGGTAGGCAGGTAAGATAGGAGAGGGGGGGGCTTTGAGATTTACTTTCTTTGCTTTGGTTCCGTCCAGCCCCTTTTCCCCATATTACCGTGTACAGGAATAAAGTCCTTGTAAAACGGTACCACATTCTGTCTGTTGTCATTCTTACTCGCACCTACAGTCCATACCTTTTTCACTTCACAGAGAGTTTAGTTGTAGCAGGGTGTTGCGTTCCCTCTTCATAGAGGCGTGCGTAACACCTACACAATAACAATTTGTCCTAGAATCCGGGCTAGGCGGGTAGGCCTACTGTGAAGACAAAAATACTGCCTATACACATATGGATACCCTCCCCTCTTCAGAGCTTACAGAAGACTGGCAAGGCCCGGTAGAAATACTGTACCTTGAGCCTCTCCCACGGCATCAACAAGCAGGACAAAACCAATGAACTGGTTGAACCTAGAGCAGGACATACCCAATGAACTGGTTGAACCTAGAGCAGGACATAACCAATGAACTGCTTGAACCTAGAGCAGGACCTAACCAATGAACTGGTTGAACCTAGAGCAGGACATAACCAATGAACTGGTTGAACCTAGAGCAGGACATAACCAATTAACTGGTTGAACCTAACATTCGCATCTCGATCAAATCAGGACACATTTTCAACAGGAGAGATCTCATTAAAATGACATAACCCCATTGAAGAATGGATGCGTGCTTCTCGAGCATCTGTAATTGTAGCCTACATACGCACATGTCCACGGGTGCGCTTTGAAGTGGACGTGCAGGAGTCTGTACGTCGGTGCTCTGCTCCTGCTCGTCGGTGCTCTGCTCCTGCTCGTCGGTGCTCTGCTCCTGCTCGTCGGTGCTCTGCTCATGCTCGTCGGTGCTCTGCTCCTGCTCGTCGGTGCTCTGCTCATGCTCGTCGGTGCTCTGCTCCTGCTCGTCGGTGCTCTGCTCCTGTACGGCGGTGCTCTGCTCCTGCATGTCGGTGCTCTGCTCCTGCATGTCGGTGCTCTGCTCCTGCTCGTCGGTGCTATGCTCCTGCTCGTTGGTGCTCTGCTCCTGCATGTCAGAGCCCCGGGAAGCAGACAAGACAAACACAAAGTAAGCAGAGTTGAGAATGATGGGTCAGTGTCAGTACAGAGTGATATGAATAGTGAGCATGAGGCCTAGGTCAGTACAGAGTGATATGAATAGTGAACAGCAGGCCTAGGTCAGTACAGAATGATATGAATAGTGAGTATCAGGCCTAGGTCAGTACAGAGTGATATGAATACTGAGTATCAGGCCTAGGTCAGTACAGAATGATATGAATAGTGAGTATCAGGCCTAGGTCAGTACAGAGTGATATGAATAGTGAGCATGAGGCCTAGGTCAGTACAGAATGATATGAATAGTGAACAGCAGGTCTAGGTCAGTACAGAATGATATGAATAGTGAGTATCAGGCCTAGGTCAGTACAGAATGATATGAGTAGTGAGTATCAGGCCTAGGTCAGTACAGAGTGATATGAATAGTGAGTATCAGGCCTAGGTCAGTACAGAATGATACGAATAGTGAGTATCAGGCCTAGGTCAGTACAGAGAGATATGAATTAGAGCTTCAGTAAGGTTGGTTTCTTAGCATTCATTGCCATGGTTATCATCTGTCCATCAAAAATGGAACGTAAATCACAGAAAATGGAAGTTGTGGTGGCAGCTACATATATGTTCAAGGTTTTAATGCAAAAGAGTTACAAGGTCTTGATCAAAATAGCCCTGTCCTCTCATCGGCATATAGGATCAGTTAGGGTCAAAGTAGTAGAATGGGGTGGTGCTTTTTTTTAAATGAACTACTGGTATATAGATGGAGGATTAGTTGCTGGTATGAAGTACTGGTATATAAATGTCAGTTGCTGGTATGAAGTACTGGTATATAGATGGAGGATTAGTTACTGGTATGAAGTACTGGTATATAGATGGAGGATTAGTTGGTGGTATGAAGTACTGGTATATAGATGTCAGTTGCTGGTATGAAGTACTGGTATATAGATGGAGGATTAGTTGCTGGTATGAAGTACTGGTACATAGATGGAGGATTAGTTGCTGGTATGAAGTACTGGTATATAGATGTCAGTTGCTGGTATGAAGTACTGGTATATAGATGGAGGATTAGTTGCTGGTATGAAGTACTGGTATATAGATGTCAGTTGGTGGTATGAAGTACTGGTATATAGATGGAGGATTAGTTGGTGGTATGAAGAACTGGTACATAGATGGAGGATTAGTTGGTGGTATGAAGTACTGCTATATAGATGTCAGTTGCTGGTATGAAGTACTGGTATATAGATGGAGGATTAGTTGGTGGTATGAAGTACTGGTACATAGATGGAGGATTAGTTGGTGGTATGAAGTACTGGTATATAGATGTCAGTTGCTGGTATAAAGTACTGGTATATAGATGGAGGATTAGTTGGTGGTATGAAGTACTGGTACATAGATGGAGGATTAGTTGGTGGTATGAAGTACTGGTATATAGATGGAGGATTAGTTGGTGGTATGAAGTACTGGTATATAGATGGAGGATTAGTTGGTGGTATGAAGTACTGGTATATAGATGGATGATTAGTAGCTGGTATGAAGTACTGGTATATAGATGGAGGATTAGTTGGTGGTATGAAGTACTGGTATATAGATGTAGGATTAGTTGCTGGTATGAAGTACTGGTATATAGATGGAGGATTAGTTGGTGGTATGAAGTACTGGTATATAGATGGATGATTAGTTGGTGGTATGAAGTACTGGTATATAGATGGAGGATTAGTTGGTGGTATGAAGTACTGGTACATAGATGTCAGTTGGTGGTATGAAGTACTGGTATATACACTGCTGTTCAACAATTTGGGTTCACTTAGAAATGTCCTTGTTTTTGAAAGAAAAGCTATTTTTTTCTCCATTAAAATAACTTAAAATTAATCAGAAATACAGTGTAGACATTGTTAATGTTGTAAATGACTATTGTAGCTGGAAACGGCAGATTTTTTAAATTGAATATCTACATAGGCGTACATAGGCCCATTATCAGCAACCATCACTCCTGTGTTCCAATGGCACATTGTGTTAGCTAAGTTCATCATTTTAAAAGTCAAATTGATCATTAGAAAAACCTTTTGCAATTATGCTAGCACAGCTCAAAACTGTTGTTCTGATTAAATAAGCAATAAAACTGGCCTTCTTTAGACTAGTTGAGTATCTGGAGGATCGGCATTTGTGGGTTCGATTACAGGCTCAAAGTGGCCAGAAACAAATAACTTTCTTCTGAAACTCGTCAGTCTATTCTTGTTCTGAGAAATGAAGGCTATTCCATGTGAGAAATTGCAAAGAGACTGAAGATCTCGTACAACGCTGTGTACTACTCCCTTCACAGAACAGCGTACACCGTCTCTAACCAGAATAGAAAGAGGAGAGGGAGGCCCCGGTGCACAACTGAGCAAGAGGACAAGTACAATAGAGTGTCTAGTTTGAGAAACAGACACTTCCTAAATCCTAAACTGGCAGCTTAATTAAATTGTACCCGCAAAACACCAGTCTCAACATGAACAGTGAAGAGGCCCTGTCTTTCAAAGGTAATTCGTAAAAATACAAATAACTTCACAGATCTTCATTGTAAAGAGTTTAAACACTGTTTTCCATGCTTGTTCAATGAACCATAAACAATTAATGAACATAAACCCGTGGAACGATCATTAAGACTGTAAGGCTCCGGGTGTCGTGGGTGTGGAGTCAAATGCAGGAGACAGAGAGTTCAATGCTGTGCGTCTTTTAATAGCACCAACGCACCACAGGGTGCTCACAAAAGTTACGTTCCCAAACACAGGGAATCAAAATGTACAATGGAAAAACTCACGACCAGGCACTAACACGTACCTCTTACAACAGAGCCGAAGGTTACACTGAAATAATCCCGCACAACAACCAGGCGGGCCGGCTGTCTAATAAAGACAAACTAATTAAACATAAACAGGTGCTACCACTAAACATACAATCAGTGGCAGCTAATAGGCCGGTGACGACGACCGCCGAGCGCCACCCGACCGGGAAGGGAAACACCCTCGGTCGGACTCGTGACAAAGACACTAACAGCTTACAGTCGGTAGGCAATTAAGGTCACAGTTATGAAAACTTAGGACACTAAAGAGGCCTTTCTACTGACTCTGAAAAACACCAAAAGAAAGATGCCCAGGGTCCCTGCTCATCAGCGTGAATGTGCCTTAGGCATGCTGCAAGGAGGCATGAGGACTGCAGATGTGGCCAGGGCAATAAATTGCAATGTCCGTACTGTGAGACGCCTAAGATGGCGCTACAGGGAGACAGGACAGACAGCTGATTGTCCTCGCAGTGGCAGACCACGTGTAACAACACCAGCACAGGATCGGTACATCCGAACATCACACCTGCGGGACAGGTACAGGATGGCAACAACAACTGCCCGAGTTGCACCAGGAACACACAATCTGAGAGAGGTTGAGAGAGGCTGGACTGAGGGCTTGTAGGCCTGTTGTAAGGCAGGTCCTCACCAGACATCACCGTCAACAACGTCGCCTATGGGCACAAACCCACCGTCGCAGGACCAGACAGGAGTGGAAGAAAGTGCTCTTCACTGACGAGTCACGGTTATGTCTCCCCAGGGGTGATGGTCAGATTCGCATTTATCGTTGAAGGAATGAGCGTTACCCCGTTACCCCGGTTGTTCTGGAGAGGGATGGATTTGGAGGTGGAGGGTCCATCATGGTTGGGGCGGTCTGTCACAGCATCATTGGACTGAGCTTGTTGTCATTGCAGGCAATCTCAACGCTGTGTGTTACAGGGAAGATAGCCACACCAGATACTGACTGTTACTTTTGATTTTGACCCCCTGTGGAACTTGTGGAGTTTATCTCTCAGTTGTTGAATCTTGTTATGTTCATAGAAATATTTACACATGTTAAGTTTGCTGAAAATAAACGCAGTTGACAGTGATAGGACGTTTCTTTTTTTGCTGAGTCTATATTGTGGACAGACTGATATAATGACAGTTTAGTCATTTAGCAGACCCTCTTATCCATAACACCTTGCAGTAGTGAATGCATACATTTTTGTGTTGGTTCCCCATGGTAATCGAACCCACAACCCTTGCAAGTGCCACTCTCTACCAACTGAGCCACACAGTACCATGATACTCATGGGGCCTTGAGAGTTGCCAGTATGATAGTAGCTATGAAAGCATTATTTTACAGATAGCCCATAGTACTACCAAGGCTGTATAATTCTACCAACGCTGTATAATTCTACCAGGGCTGTATAATTATACCAAGGCTGTATAATTATACCAAGGCTGTGTAATTCTACCAAGGCTGTGTAATTCTACCAAGGCTGTATAATTCTACCAAGGCTGTATAATTCTACCAGGGCTGTATAATTATACCAAGGCTGTGTAATTCTACCAAGGCTGTGTAATTCTACCAAGGCTGTATAATTCTACCAAGGCTGTATAATTATACCAGGCTGTATAATTCTACCAAGGCTGTATAATTCTACCAAGGCTGTATAATTCTACCAGGCTGTATAATTCTACCAAGGCTGTATAATAGTACCAAGGCTGTATAATTCTACCAAGGCTGTATAATTCACCAAGGCTGTAGAATTCACCAAGGCTGTATAATTCTACCAAGGCTGTATAATAGTACCAAGGCTGTATAATTCTACCAAGGCTGTATAATTCTACCAAGGCTGTATAATAGTACCAAGGCTGTATAATAGTACCAAGGCTGTATAATTCACCAAGGCTGTAGAATTCACCAAGGCTGTATAATTCTACCAACACTGTATAATTCTACCAGGGCTGTATAATTATACCAAGGCTGTATAATTATACCAAGGCTGTGTAATTCTACCAAGGCTGTGTAATTCTACCAAGGCTGTATAATTCTGTCAAGGCTGTATAATTCTACCAGGGCTGTATAATTATACCAAGGCTGTGTAATTCTACCAAGGCTGTGTAATTCTACCAAGGCTGTATAATTCTACCAAGGCTGTATAATTATACCAAGGCTGTGTAATTCTACCAAGGCTGTGTAATTCTACCAAGGTTGTATAATTCTACCAAGGCTGTATAATTCTACCAGGCTGTATAATTCTACCAAGGCTGTATAATAGTACCAAGGCTGTATAATTCTACCAAGGCTGTATAATTCTACCAAGGCTGTATAATTCTACCAAGGCTGTATAATAGTACCAAGGCTGTATAATAGTACCAATGCTGTATAATAGTACCAAGGCTGTATAATAGTACCAAGGCTGTATTATTCACCAAGGCTGTATAATTCTACCAAGGCTGTATTATTCACCAAGGCTGTAGAATTCACCAAGGCTGTATAATTCTACCATGGCTGTATAATTCTACCAAGGCTGTATAATTCTACCAAGGCTGTATAATTCTACCAAGGCTGTATATTTCTACCAAGGCTGTATATTTCTACCAAGGCTGTATATTTCTAGCAAGGCTGTATATTTCTACCAAGGCTGTAGAATTATACCAACACTGTAGAATTATACCAAGGCTGTAGAATTCACCAATGCTGTAGAATTCACCAAGGCTGTAGATTTATACCAAGGCTGTAGAATTATACCAAGTCCCAAAGTACTGTATCAACCATTGTTAGGCACTATATAAATCCAATGTATTATTTATTATTATCATACCAAGGCCTACCTTAGAGAAGGAGGTCCTTCAACCACAGAACATCCAGAACAGGAGATCCTTCAACCACAGAACATCCAGAACAGGAGGTCCTTCAACCACAGAACAGCCAGAACAGGAGATCCTTCAACCACAGAACAGCCAGAACAGGGAATAACTGAAGACAGACTACAGTAACTGGGGATATTACAGCTCTGTAATGATGAAAAGCGTATCAACAAGGGCCCACAATAGAGGCAGCCTGTAACATTACAAGCCTCGTACTGTGGAGAATTCCTGTAAAGATTGATATTGCCAAAGGCACCAGAACAAGAAACAAGGAATAGCAAGCTTCAAGCTTCACCCCGACTGAGGAACGTCAACCGGTTAGCAATGAGGAGGATGACGCTTTACTGTGTGTGTGTGCCTGTGTGTGTGTGTGTGTGCGTGCCTGTGTGTGCGTGAGTGCCTGTGTGTGTGTGTGTGTGCGTGTGTGCGCGCGAATGTGTGTGCGTGTATGTGTGTACGTGTACACGTGTGTGTGTGTGTGCGCGTGCGTGCGTGTTTGTGTGTGTGTGTGTGTGTGTGCTGTTTTGCATTCTCTGTATCATAGACGTAGCAGGCAGCAACCCCAGGATGCTTACTTTATTTAATTGAAAATGTAATACAATTTGTGTTTAGTAAACACTATAGTGATATAACAGGCAGCAGTACAGTCCGTAGGGAATAGGGGTCCAGTACAGTCCGTAGGGAATAGGGGTCCATTAGGAACTTAGGCTCTGTCTGCATTGACACAATACAAAGCAGTAATAAAGGTAGAATCTGATCAATAGTTCAATTTTTTGTCTTAAACTGTAAAAGTACCAGCATGTTTTCAAGGGCACACTGGGTCCTGAGGGACTGTACTGAAGGGCAAAGCAATACAGGCTCTCTCGCTCTCTTTCCCTCTCTCCTGCTCTCTCTCCTCTCTCCTTCTCTCTCCCCGTCTCTCCTTCTCTCTCTCCCTATCTCCTACTCTCCTTCTCTCTCTCTCTCTCTCTCCTTCTCTCTCGCCCTCTCTCTACTCTCTCCTTCTCTCTCCCTCTCTCCTTCTCTCTCTCCTCTCTCCCTCTCTCTCTCCTCTCTCCTTCTCTCCTTCTCTCTCCCCCTCTCCTTCTCTCTCTCCTCTCCCCACCTCCTACTCTCCTTCTCTCCCTCAACCCCCTCTCCTCTCCTCTCCCCCCAACCCCCTCTCCTCTCCCCCCAACCCCCTCTCCTCTGCCCACCTCCTACTCTCCTTCTCTCCCCCCAACCCCCTCCCCTCTCCTCTCCTCCCCTCCAACCCCCTCTCCTCTCCTCTCCCCCAACCCCCTCTCCTCTCCCCACCTTCTACTCTCCTTCTCTCCCCCCAACCCCCTCTCTTCTCCTCTCCTCTCTTCCCCTCCTCTTTTCTGCAGCCTCTCATTTCCCTTTCCATCTACGTCCTCTGTCGTCAGTTCCAGCCAGGAGAACCTTGGTGCTGTGTGTTGGTTTTGGTGAGGTAGAGTGGTGAATTGCTGTGTGCTGTGTAGCTCACGCCTGACATCCTCCTTGTGGCCCATGACAGCTGGTCTTCTTACAGCCCACTGCACGGAAAATGGGCTGATTTTAGAATGTAATTATCCACCATGGATTTCTATCTCTGTGTGCTCAGAAGGAGCGAACAGAGAAGCTTTGATGTGGACCTGAACAAGATAAACAGTAAGACATTCTGAGACCCTGTCGTCTCCTCCCTGCACCTCCCTCTTCCATGCACCTCCCTGCTCCCTGCTCCGCCCACCTCCATGTTCCTCACTCCTCCCTGCTCCGCCCTCCGGCCTCCTCCCTGCTCCGCCCACCTCCCTGTTCTTTGTTCCGCCCACCTTCCTGCTCCGCCCTCCTCCCTGTTCTTTGCTCCGCCCACCTCCCTGTTCTTCACTCCTCCCTGCTCCTCCCTCCTCCCTGCTCCGCCCACCTCCCTGTTCCTCACTCCTCCCTGCTCGGCCCTCCTCCCTGCTCCGCCCACCTCCCTGCTCCGCCCTCCTCCCTGCTCCACCCTCCTCCCTGCTCCACCCTCCTCACTGTTCTCTGCTCCGCCCAACTCCCTGTTCCTCACTCCTCCATGCTCCTCCCTGCTCCCTGCT
The DNA here is from genome assembly GCF_045791955.1 of Oncorhynchus clarkii lewisi. Taxonomy (NCBI): domain Eukaryota; kingdom Metazoa; phylum Chordata; class Actinopteri; order Salmoniformes; family Salmonidae; genus Oncorhynchus; species Oncorhynchus clarkii. Next base: position 43,502,511 of record NC_092173.1, on the reverse strand, counting down.
CCGCCCACCTCCCTGTTCCTCACTCCTCCCTGCTCCGCCTTCCTCCATCGTCCTCCTTGCAACTCTCTCCCTTCTCCCTCCTTCCTCCTCCAAGTGCCTCCTTAGTCCCTACCCATCACCTCCCTATGCTCCTCCACTCCACGTCCTGGTCATTTCCTCCTCTCCTTCTGACCATCTGTCACCACTTGCCAGTCTCTCCGGTATGCCAGTCTCTCCAGTATGCCAGTCTCTCCAGTGTGCCAGTCTCTCCAGTGTGCCAGTCTCTCTAGTGTGCCAGTCTCTCCAGTGTGCCAGTGTACACTACAGTACCACATCCCCCTTTCTCTCAGAGAGGACACTGTTCCTACAGTACCACATTCCCTTTTCTCAGAGAGGACACTCTCTGGTCTCTCTCTTTCTGGTCTCTCTTTCTCTCTGGTCTCTCTCTCGCTCTCTCTGGTCTCACTCTCTCTCTGGTCTCTCTCTCTCTCTGGTCTCTCACTCTCTCTCTCTCTCTCTCTGTTCTCTCTCTCTCTCTGATATCTCTATCTGGTCTCTCTTTCTCTCTCTGGTCTCTATCTCTCTGGTATCTCCCTCTCTCTCTGGTCTCTCTCACTCTTTGCTCTCTCACTCTGGTATCTCTCTCTCTGGTATCTCTCTCTCTTTGCTTTCTACTCTCTCTCTCTCTGTTCGTGCTCTCTTGTCTCTCTCTCTGGTCTCTCTCTGGTCTCTCTCTTTGGTCTCTCTCTCTGGTCTCTCTCTCTGGTCTCTCTCTCTCTCTGGTCTCTCTCTCTCTGGTCTCTCTCTCTCTGGTCTCTCTCTCTCTGGTCTCTCTCTCTCTCTCTGGTCTCTCTCTCTCTCTCTCTCTGGTCTCGCTCTCTTGCTCTCTGGTTTCGCTCCCTCTCTCTCTCTGAATTAAATTCAAAGGGCTTTATTGGCATGTGAAAGATGTGTTTACATTGGCAAAGAAAGTGTAATAAACAATATAAAAGCAATAAGGCCTGAGGAGGTGTGGTATATGGCCAATATACCGCGGCTAAGGGATGTGTCCGTACGTAAGAACAGCCCTTAGCCGTGGACATTTTGGCCATATACCACACCTCCTCTGGCCTTATTGGCCATATACCACACCTCCTCTGGCCTTATTGGCCATATACCACACCTCCTCTGGCCTTATTGCTTTAACTGTACACTGAATGGCCTTCCATCTAGAAGTTAATACTGTTTATAAACTGAATGGCTTTCCATCTATAAGTTAATACTGTTTATAAACTGAATAGCCTTCCATCTATAAGTTAATACTGTTTATAAACTGAATGGCCTTTCATCTATAAGTTAATACTGTTTATAAACTGAATGGCTTTCCATCTATAAGTTAATACTGTTTATAAACTGAATGGCCTTCCAACTATAAGTTAATACTGTTTATAAACTGAATGGCCTTCCATCTATAAGTTAATACTGTTTATAAACTGAATGGCCTTCCATCTATAAGTTAATACTGTTTATAAACTGAATGGCCTTCCAACTATAAGTTAATACTGTTTATAAACTGAATGGCCTTCCATCTATAAGTTAATACTGTTTATAAACTGAATGGCCTTCCATCTATAAGTTAATACTGTTTATAAACTGAATGGCCTTCCATCTATAAGTTAATACTGTTCATAAACTGAATGGCCCAGCTGAATGGTCACTTCAGTGCTGTATGGTAGTAATGCCCTCCTCCCTGCTCCACCCTCCTCCCTGCTCCGCCCACCTCCCTGTTCCTCACTCCTCCCTGCTCCGCCCTCCTCCCTGCTGTATGGTAGTAATGCCCTCCTCCCTGTTCTTTGCTCCGCCCACCTCCCTGTTCCTCATTCCTCCCTGCTCCGCCCTCCTCACTGTTCCTCACTCCTCCCTGCTCCGCCCTCCTCCCTGCTCCGCCCACCTCCCTGTTCCTCACTCCTCCCTGCTCCGCCATCCTCCCTGCTCCGCCCTCCTCCCTGCTCCGCCCTCCTCCCTGTTCTTTGCTCCGCCCTCCTCCCTGTTCCTCACTCCTCCCTGCTCCGCCCTCCTCCCTGCTCCGCCCACCTCCCTGTTCCTCACTCCTCCCTGCTCCGCCCTCCTCCCTGCTCCGCCCTCCTCCCTGCTCCGCCCTCCTCCCTGTTCTTTGCTCCGCCCTCCTCCCTGTTCCTCACTCCTCCCTGCTCCGCCCTCCTCCCTGCTCCGCCCTCCTCCCTGCTCCGCCCTCCTCCCTGTTCCTCACTCCTCCCTGCTCCGCCCTCCTCCCTGTTCCTCACTCCTCCCTGCTCCACCCTCCTCCCTGCTCCGCCCTCCTCCCTGTTCTTTGCTCCGCCCTCCTCCCTGTTCCTCACTCCTCCCTGCTCCGCCCTCCTCCCTGCTCCGCCCTCCTCCCTGCTCCGCCCTCCTCCCTGCTCCGCCCTGCTCCGCCCTCCTCCCTGCTCCGCCCTCCTCCCTGCTCCTCCCTGCTCCGCCCACCTCCCTGTTCCTCACTCCTCCCTGCTCCGCCCACCTCCCTGCTCCGCCCTCCTCCCTGCTCCGCCCTCCTCCCTGCTCCGCCCTCCTCCCTGCTCCGCCCACCTCCCTGCTCCGCCCTCCTCCCTGCTCCGCCCTCCTCCCTGCTCCGCCCTCCGCCCTGCTCCGCCCTCCTCCCTGCTCCTCCCTGCTCCGCCCTCCTCCCTGTTCCTCACTCCTCCCTGCTCCGCCCTCCTCCCTGCTCCGCCCTCCTCCCTGCTCCGCCCTCATCCCTGCTGTATGGTAGTAATGTCAGTGTGTAGTTTAGAACAGACAGCACAGACTAAAAGTGGTAATAATTCAGAATGAATAATTCAGTAACAAAATTATAATCTTTATGTACAATATTTTTTATTTATTTTTGTTTTTCCCAAATGTATGTTTTTTGCGTAATTGACTGATCCCTCAGACTCTGTCTCCTTTCTCTCTGAGGGAGCCGAGTTAATTACTGTGTCTTATCAACCAAGGTTCATTAGGTTAAGTAGCCTGCACCTCACCTCTGCTGGCTGGCTGGCTGACTGGCTGATTAATTGGCTGATTAACTGGCTGGCTGACTGGCAGTGTGACTGTCTGGTTAGCTTGCTGACTGGCTGGCTAAATAACTGACTGACTAACTGACTGGCTGACTAGCTGACCGACTGACTGGCAGAGTGGCTGGTTGGCTTGCTGACTGGCTGACTGGCCGGCTGACTAACTGACTGATTAACTGGCTGACAGAGTGTATGGCTGGCTGGCTGGCTGGCTGGCTGGCTGGCTGAATGGTTGGCTGACTGACTGATAAACTGGCTACACTGTTCCTACACTACACTACACTGTTCCTACAGTACCACTGTTCCCCCTTTCTCTCAGAGAAGACACTCTCTGGTCTGTCTCTCTGGTATCTCTCGTCCAGGCACTTCGTGTTGCGTTGTGTGTAAGAACAGCCCTTAGCTGTGGTATATTGGCCATATACCACACCTCCTCAGGCCTTATTGCTTAACTATAAACTGAATGGCCTTCCATCTATAAGTTAAAACATTCCATTATAAATGGAATGGCCTTATTTTTGTTTTTCCCAAATGTATGTTTTTTGCGTAATTGACTGATCCCTCAGACTCTGACTCCTTTCTCTCTGAGGGAGCCGAGTTAATTACTGTGTCTTATCAACCGAGGTTCGTTAGGTTAAGGAGCCTGCACCTCACCTCTGCTGGCTGGCTGGCTGACTGGCTGACTGATTAACTGGCTGGCTGACTAGCTGGCTGTCTGGCTGACTGACTGACTGGCAGGGTAACTGTCTGGTTGGCTTGCTGACTGGCTGGCTGAATAACTGACTGATTAACTGGCTGGCTGGGTGAATGGCTGGCTTGCTGACTGGCTTGCTGGCTTGCTGACTGGCTTGCTGGCTGACTGACTAACTGGCTTGCTGGCTGACTGGCTTGCTGACTGACTAACTGGGTGACTGGCTGGCTTGCTGACTGACTAACTGGCTAGCTGGGTGACTGGCTGGCTGGCTGACTAACTGGGTGACTGGCTGGCTTGATGACTGGCTGGCTGACTGGCTGGCTTGCTGACTGACTAACTGGCTAGCTGGGTGACTGGCTGGCTGGCTTGCTGACTGACTGACTAACTGGCTAGCTGGGTGGCTGGCTGGCTTGCTGACTGGCTGACTAACTGGCTAGCTGGGTGACTGACTGACTAACTGGCTAGCTGGGTGACTGGCTGGCTGGCTTGCAGACTGGCTGGCTTGGTGACAGGCTGGCTTGCTGACTGACTGGCTGGCTTGGTGACTGGCTGGCTTGCTGACTGGCTGACTTGCTGACTGGCTGGCTGAATAACTGACTGATTAACTGGCTGGCTGGGTGAATGGCTGGCTTGCTGACTGGCTTGCTGGCTTGCTGACTGGCTTGCTGGCTGACTGACTAACTGGCTTGCTGGCTGACTGGCTTGCTGACTGACTAACTGGGTGACTGGCTGGCTTGCTGACTGACTAACTGGCTAGCTGGGTGACTGGCTGGCTGGCTGACTAACTGGGTGACTGGCTGGCTTGATGACTGGCTGGCTGACTGGCTGGCTTGCTGACTGACTAACTGGCTAGCTGGGTGACTGGCTGGCTGGCTTGCTGACTGACTGACTAACTGGCTAGCTGGGTGGCTGGCTGGCTTGCTGACTGGCTGACTAACTGGCTAGCTGGGTGACTGACTGACTAACTGGCTAGCTGGGTGACTGGCTGGCTGGCTTGCAGACTGGCTGGCTTGGTGACAGGCTGGCTTGCTGACTGACTGGCTGGCTTGGTGACTGGCTGGCTTGCTGACTGGCTGACTTGCTGACTGGCTGGCTGGCTTGCTGACTGACTAACTGGCTGGCTTGGTAATTGGCTCGCTTGCTGACTGGCTGGCTTGCTGACTGACTGACTGGCTGGCTTGCTGGCTTGCTGACTGACTGGCTTACTGACTGACTGGCTTACTGACTGACTGGCTTACTGACTGACTGGAAGCTTTTAAAGAGATGACAGTTCCAGTCCCTCTAACAGTCTGGCTGGCTGGCTGACTGGCTGACTGACTAACTGGCTGACTGGCTGACTTGCTGGCTTGCTGGCTGACTGGAGGCTTTTAAAGAGATGACAGTTCCAGTCCCTCTAACAGTCTTCCCTGCCGTAGCACCACTTTAAACCCATTCACCCTGAACTAAGTGAACAGAATGTTATTCAGAAAATCAAAGGACATACTGTGGTTCTCAAATGAGTGTTTCTGCCGTTTCATAGTTTGATTCTCTGAATAAGAGGGCTCTGCATGTGAAGGGAATTGTATACTATGTTGTCTCCTTATCATCAGTATCTCGGATGTTCTTGTTTATTTTAAGGCTTTAGGAACCATTTAGTAAGGCTTTAGGAACAGTTTGGTAAGGCTTTAGGAAAGGCTTTGGGAACCGTTTGGTAAGGCTTTAGGAACCATTTGGTAAGGCTTTGGGAACCGTTTGGTAAGGCTTTAGGAACCGTTTGGTAAGGCTTTAGGAACGGCTTTAGGAACCGTTTGGTAAGGCTTTAGGAACCGTTTGGTAAGGCTTTGGGAACCGTTTGGTAAGGCTTTAGGAACCGTTTGGTAAGGCTTTGGGAACCGTTTGGTAAGGCTTTAGGAACCGTTTGGTCCAAATCATCATGTAGCAAACGGCCTCAAACTTGGGTCCAAGAAAACCAAACAAAAAACAAGCATCAAATGTACGCAGATCACCAATAAATGAACCAGAAATAGAAAAACAACTTTTTCAAGTTTTGTTTTGCGGAACAAAAATATATATATACTAAATATATATACACTAGTATTCAGTTCCTACATTATAAATGAGCAATGCATAATATATCCAAGTATTAAAATTTAATCTAGGAAACATGATGACTGAGGTACACGCAATTACCAGCTTTGCTCACATCAAAGTAAAATAAACTGATCTCAATAAGTAATGACAAGTAGGAAACATACAGTCGGGCTAATAGATATCTACGAGCAGCCAGAAAGCTAACGGCCCTGTGGTGTTAACGACTCCACCAAAGTCTACACAGACAGCTACCCAGTCTGACAGTTTCAAGTCAAATGTTTTTTGTGATGGCACAGTAATAAATCTACATTCTTATAGTACCTACGCTGACAGCAGTGAAGAGTCACCAAACACAACGGTTGATCAAAAATTACACCCTATTCTCTATCATGGCACGACTGTTGACCACTACATAGGGAATGAGTACAATGAGCCCTGTCTGTCATGATGATATACCACCCTAGATAGATGGAGAGGCCTCATGTCTCCCGTCTTTGTCCTGTCGATAGACGGAGAGGCCTCATGTCTACTGTCTTTGTCCTGTAGATAGACGGAGAGGCCTCATGTCTACTGTCTTTGTCCTGTCGATAGACGGAGAGGCCTCATGTCTACTGTCTTTGTCCTGTAGATAGACGGAGAGGCCTCATGTCTACTGTCTTTGTCCTGTAGATAGACGGAGAGGCCTCATGTCTCCTGTCTTTATCCTGTAGATAGACGGAGAGGCCTCATGTCTACTGTCTTTGTCCTGTAGATAGACGGAGAAGCCTCATGTCTCCTGTATATAGACGGAGAGGCCTCATGTCTCCTGTCTTTGTACTGTAGATAGATGGAGAGGCCTCATGTCTACTGTCTTTGTCCAGTAGATAGACGGAGACGCCTCATGTCTACTGTCTTTGTTCAGTAGATAGACGGAGAGGCCTCATGTCTACTGTCTTTGTCCAGTAGATAGACGGAGAGGCCTCATGTCTCCTGTCTTTGTCCTGTAGATAGACGGAGAAGCCTCATGTCTCCTGTAGATAGACGGAGAGGCCTCATGTCTACTGTCTTTGTCCTGTAGATAGACGGAGAAGCCTCATGTGTCCTGTAGATAGACGGAGAGGCCTCATGTCTCCTGTCTTTATCCTGTAGATAGACGGAGAAGCCTCATGTCTCCTGTATATAGACGGAGAGGCCTCATGTCTCCTGTCTTTGTACTGTAGATAGACGGAGAGGCCTCATGTCTCCTGTCTTTGTACTGTAGATAGACGGAGAGGCCTCATGTCTCCTGTCTTTGTACTGTAGATAGACGGAGAGGCCTCATGTCCGTCTCTTGGCGCTGGGTCTACTCTCTGCTCCTCCATCCGTCCGTCTGTCTGGCTAGGGGAGGGAGAGAGACAGAAACAGACACACAGTTTGTCTGTGAGCCACCAGGTCCTGTGGGGGCCGGCATGGGGGCACGGCAGTTTTGTTGTGACCGGAGAGGACAGCTTGTAGCAAAAGTTTCCGGCTGTGTACCAAATGGCACCCTATTCCCTTTATACTAAACTCGTTTATTTTTTACATTTTTGTTGTATTTTACCTCTTTTTTTTCTCCCCAATTTCGATCTTGTCTCATCGCTGCAACTCCCCAACGGGCTCGGGAGGCGAAGGTCGAGTCATGAAACACGACACGCCAAACCACGCTTCTTAACACCCGCTCGCTTAATCCTGAAGCCAGCCGCAGGAAACACCGTTCACCTAACGACCGAGTCAGCCTGGAGGCGCCAGAGTCCGCCACAAGGAGTCGCTAGAGCGCGATGAGCCAAGTAAAACCCTACCCCGGCCAAACCCTCCCCTAACCCGGACGACGCTGGGCCAACTGTGTGCCGCCCTATTGTACTCCCGATCACATCCGGGCTGTGATACAGACCCGGGATCAAACCCGGGTCTTTAGTGACTCCTCTAGCACTACGATACAGTGCCTTAGACTCGGGAGGACCCGGTGCAGGAGCTTTCTAGTTCAGTTAGATTTTCAATAGACACACACCATACCGCCTCAGTTAACTTTGCAAAGCGAGCTTTAATTAGTTACAGATTTACACAGGAAGCGATTCACACGGAAGGATAACATCACAAGCTATTGTGTCTCTGTGATCTAAGTGGCCTTGGTGGTAGCAAAACATGCACCATCCCCGAGTTCAATTAAACCCCAGTTGCAGTTGTATGAAAGAGATTTTCCAATACCAAGCGGTAGAAATCATAATCAGTCTGCTATATCCATGAGATATAGAAGAAATGCGTTTCCATTAAAAACACTTGTTAAAGTGTGGAAACAGGACAACAACCCGCCATTTCCATGTCACTACTGTATAAATATGACCACTGTGTTAATGAGACCAGGGCCTGTATTCATAAAGACTCGGTAGTTGGAGTGCTGACAACGGATCAGTTTTGGCTGTTTGATCATAATACATGAGATGACATGGACAGGTGGGGACCTGATCCTAGATCAGTACGGGCCAAGATCTTCTGCGAGTGTATTTGGTAGTTTGTAAGCACTGAATGCAATCAAATTAAATTAAATCATCAATGCAAACAAATACACACGAAAAAATCCCAGGTGATTTCGCAGCAGATACATTAGACCGTTTCACTAGCAAGCCTGACGTAACAGCGGAAATCGGACAAAAAATGGAATCAAGGGCCTCGTTGTTTTTGATTTGGCGCAGAGAGGGCCGGTCGTTCCACTGATCACCTAAAGACGGCACAATGAACAAACAAATCAAACACAACTGACTGTGATTGTTCATAACACTGAGCCTGTCTGTTGGTGTTTTACTGTCACAGACACTGAGCCTGTCTGTCTGTGTTTCTACTGTCACAGACACTTAGTCTGTCTGTTGGTGTTTCTACCGTCACAGACACTTAGTCTGTCTGTTGGTTTTTAACAGGTGGTCTTTTGATGGATGTCTCCTGATGAAATGTCAGAGGACCTCGTTGAGGTGTCAACAACTAGCTTACTAACATTTACAAATGTGGGAGTAATGCTAGATAAATGGTGAGAACGTTTAGTAAATGTCTTAGAAATGGTTTATTATGGGCTGTTAAAATGGAGTGTTACCGTCCTGTGAGATATACAGAGAGGCATTATGTCGATCTCCTGGCATTGGGCCTACTCTTTCTGATTCTCTCCCCCCAGCACATCTCTGCTCCTCCATGCTCCCTCCGGTTGGAGGGGGGGGGGAGAGACAGACGAGAGAGAGAGAGAGAGAGAGAGAGACAGAGAGACAGACAGCCGGAGAGAGAGAGAGAGAGAGAGAGAGAGAGAGAGAGAGAGAGAGAGAAAGACAAACAGCCGGAGAGAGAGAGAGAGAGACAGATGGAGAGAGAGAAAGACAGAGAGAGAGTCTGGCTGTGAGCCACCAGGTCCTGTGGGGGCCGGCATGGGGGCCACGCCAGTTTTGTTGTGACCGGAGAGGACAACGTGTAGCAACAGTTTCCGTCTGTGTCCCAAATAACACCCTAATTCCCTTTGTAGAGCAGTACTTTATAGGGAATAGGGTACCATTTGTGACACGACCACAGTCTCTCCTTACAGGAAAGGTGCTGAAGCTTTCTAATAGGCCTGGCAGGACATCTGTCAGGCCTCAACACTGTGCCAAGAGGACAGGAGAGGACAGGGAAACAACAACACAGAGATGACGCAGCCAAGTCTTGACAAGGTGCTGGAAGAAGAGATGTGATCGGCCTGTACTTTAGTTAGTTATAACCACCTGCAGTGTTATTATGAAGACACGATGGGTTCCTGAAGAAGAAAAGCATACTGTATGTCCACCAATTCTTTTCACATTTCTGTTCTTTCACCAGAAATGATTGCTTATTGGTTACCTTCATGTAAGCGTTTCACTGTAAGAGCCTGTTGTATTCGGGAGCATGTGACAAATAAAATTTGATGTATTTGTAAAAAAAAATATTTAAAAAATAAAATAAATAGTTCTCAGATTATTTATTTTTATCATACATTTTTTCGATGGGTTTTTTAATTATTTAAACAGTATGTCCATTGTTTAGCTGGAATGGAATGTTCACATCCTGTATATTTGACAGTTATGTGTGGTTGTCCCACCTAGCTATCTTTCGATGACTGCACTAACTGTCACTTCGGATTAGAGCATCTGCTAAATGACTCAAATATGTTTTACATACAGATCTCTTTTTTTATATATTGATGTAACAAACGTATAATTGGTGCAGTTCTTTGTTAAAAATGTAGTTATTTGTCACGTTTGACTGTGTAAAACCTAACAGCGCTACTTTTGTATCTGAGAGTGAGGGATGTATATACAGTGCCTTGCGAAAGTATTCGGCCCCCTTGAACTTTGCGACCTTTTGCCACATTTCAGGCTTCAAACATAAAGATATAAAACTGTATTTTTTTTGTGAAGAATCAACAACAAGTGGGACACAATCATGAAGTGGAACGACATTTATTGGATATTTCAAACTTTTTTAACAAATCAAAAACTGAAAAATTGGGCGTGCAAAATTATTCAGCCCCTTTACTTTCAGTGCAGCAAACTCTCTCCAGAAGTTCAGTGAGGATCTCTGAATGATCCAATGTTGACCTAAATGACTAATGATGATAAATACAATCCACCTGTGTGTAATCAAGTCTCCGTGTAAATGCACCTGCACTGTGATAGTCTCAGAGGTCCGTTAAAAGCGCAGAGAGCATCATGAAGAACAAGGAACACACCAGGCAGGTCAGAGATACTGTTGTGAAGAAGTTTAAAGCCGGATTTGGATACAAAAATATTTCCCAAGCTTTAAACATCCCAAGGAGCACTGTGCAAGCGATAATATTGAAATGGAAGGAGTATCAGACCACTGCAAATCTACCAAGACCTGGCCGTCCCTCTAAACTTACAGCTCATACAAGGAGAAGACTGATCAGAGATGCAGCCAAGAGGCCCATGATCACTCTGGATGAACTGCAGAGATCTACAGCTGAGGTGGGAGACTCTGTCCATAGGACAACAATCAGTCGTATATTGCACAAATCTGGCCTTTATGGAAGAGTGGCAAGAAGAAAGCCATTTCTTAAAGATATCCATAAAAAGTGTTGTTTAAAGTTTGCCACAAGCCACCTGGGAGACACACCAAACATGTGGAAGAAGGTGCTCTGGTCAGATGGAACCAAAATTGAACTTTTTGCGTAAAAGCAACACAGCTCATCAACCTGAACACATCATCCCCACTGTCAAACATGGTGGTGGCAGCATCATGGTTTGGGCCTGCTTTTCTTCAGCAGGGACAGGGAAGATGGTTAAAATTGATGGGAAGATGGATGGAGCCAAATACAGGACCATTCTGGAAGAAAACCTGATGGAGTCTGCAAAAGACCTGAGACTGGGACGGAGATTTGTCTTCCAACAAGACAACGATCCAAAACATAAAGCAAAATCTACAATGGAATGGTTCAAAAATAAACATATCCAGGTGTTAGAATGGCCAAGTCAAAGTCCAGACCTGAATCCAATCGAGAATCTGTGGAAAGAACTGAAAACTGCTGTTCACAAATGCTCTCCGTCCAACCTCACTGAGCTTGAGCTGTTTTGCAAGGAGGAATGGGAAAAAATGTCAGTCTCTCGATGTGCAAAACTGATAGAGACATACCCCAAGCGACTTACAGCTGTAATCGCAGCAAAAGGTGGCGCTACAAAGTATTAACTTAAGGGGGCTGAATAATTTTGCACGCCCAATTTTTCAGTTTTTGATTTGTTAAAAAAGTTTGAAATATCCAATAAATGTCATTCCACTTCATGATTGTGTCCCACTTGTTGTTGATTCTTCACAAAAAAATACAGTTTTCTATCTTTATGTTTGAAGCCTGAAATGTGGCAAAAGGTCGCAAAGTTCAAGGGGGCCGAATACTTTCGCAAGGCACTGTATATATACTATATAGAGTTTTGCTAGAAAACATGATTTTGTCTCCCTGAAGTGAAACCCTCAAGTGATCGATTTTAAACAAATACTTGTCTGTCATTGATCAACCCCATTCCATGATCAGATAGCCAAAAAAACACGCCAATCTCTTTCATAAGTTCTTTAAAGTCAAAACTAACTTACCAACATTTCAGAAAATTGCTATATAGCGTTTTGGAATGAAACTCTTCAGTTGTTGGGGTTTTAAATCATCATGTAAAATCTGCATAAAAAAACTCCTGTCTTTAATCACGGTGTACTTGTTTTACATTTCTCCTGTTGAGATTGGAATGTTTACTCAGACCTTTAAAATGGTTATGCAGTGCTAGTATTGGTTCTATCCCAAATGGGTACCCTGTTCCCTGTAGTGCACCACTTCTGAGCAGAGCTCTTGTCAAAAGTAGTGCACTACATAGAGAATAGGGTACCAATTGGGATGCAAATTTTGTTTACACAACTCCTACCCACGCACACACGTCTTCCAGAAGCATCTAGCTACCTATGTGGGGGGGGGGGGGGGGGGGTAGGCTACACAATTTTATGGTATTCAAAATCATTCCAGGATTATATGGCTAGAGAAAAACAGGTGCTCATACCTCAGTGGAGATACTGAGGGATTTTATGAAGCCCTAAATTATTAGAGTCTCTCGGGAAGCTTCGGTAACAACCTGCAGGTTACATGAGGGTCATTGTGACCCTCAAACATACAGTCTGCAAGCTAACTCAACGGAATAATTCATGGCTATATATAATTCTGAGAAAAATAAACGGCTGCACTAATTTCAAATTGTCCCTTTATTTCTACTGCTGGTCTACTTTACAGTTCTACTGCTGGTCTACTCGACTGTTCTACTGCTGGTCTACTTTACAGTTCTACTGCTGGTCTACTCGACTGTTCTACTGCTGGTCTACTTTACAGTTCTACTGCTGGTCTACTTTACAGTTCTACTTTACTGTTCTACTGCTGGTCTACTTTACTGTTCTACTGCTGGTCTACTCGACTGTTCTACTTTACAGTTCTACTGCTGGTCTATTTCTGGTCTACTTTACAGTTCTACTGCTGGTCTACTTTACAGTTCTACTGCTGGTCTACTTTACAGTTCTACTTTACTGTTCTACTGCTGGTCTACTTTACTGTTCTACTGCTGGTCTACTTTACTGTTCTACTGCTGGTCTACTTTACAGTTCTACTGCTGGTCTACTTTACAGTTCTACTGCTGGTCTACTTTACAGTTCTACTGCTGGTCTACTCGACTGTTCTACTTTACAGTTCTACTGCTGGTCTACTGCTGGTCTACTTTACAGTTCTACTGCTGGTCTACTTTACAGTTCTACTTTACTGTTCTACTGCTGGTCTACTTTACTGTTCTACTGCTGGTCTACTTTACTGTTCTACTGCTGGTCTACTTTACTGTTCTACTTTACTGTTCTACTGCTGGTCTACTTTACTGTTCTACTGCTGGTCTACTTTACTGTTCTACTTTACTGTTCTACTGCTGGTCTACTTCACAGTTGTACTTCACAGTTCTACTGCTGGTCTACTCTATTGACTACTACACTTCATGTTCTACTGTTTTACTGCTGGTCTACTCTATTGTTCTACTGCTATTCGTGTTCTACTGCTGGTCTACGTTACAGTTCTACTGCTGGTCTACTTTACTGGTCTACTTCATAGTTCTACTGCTCGTCTACTCTATTGTTCTGCTACTCTTCATGTCCTACTGTTCTACTGCTGGTCTACTTTACTGTTCTACTCTATTGTTCTTCTACTCTTCTTGTTCTCCTGTTCTACTGCTGGTCTACTTTACTGTTCTACTGCTGGTCACTTCACAGTTCTACTGCTGGTCTACTCTATTGTTCTACTACTCTTCATGTTCTACTGTTCTACTGCTGGTCTACTCTATTGTTCTACTACTCTTCATGTTCTACTGTTCTACTGCTGGTCTACTCTATTGTTCTTCTACTCTTCTTGTTCTACTGCTGGTCTACTTTACAGTTATACTGCTGGTCTGCTTTACAGTTCTACTGCTGGTCTACTGCTGGTCTTCTTTGCTGTTCTACTGCTGGTCTACATTACAGTTCTACTTTACTGGTCTACTTTACAGTTCTACTGCTGGTCTACTTTACTGGTCTACTTTACAGTTCTACTGCTTGTCTACTTTACAGTTCTACTGCTGGTCTACTTTACAGTTCTACTGCTGGTCTACTTTACTGTTCTACTGCTGGTCTACTTTACAGTTCTACTGCTGGTCTACTCTACAGTTCTACTGCTGGTCTACTTTACTGTTCTACTGCTGGTCTACTTTACAGTTCTACTGCTGGTCTACTTTACTGTTCTACTGCTGGTCTACTTTACTGTTCTACTGCTGGTCTACTCTACAGTTCTACTGCTGGTCTACTTTACAGTTCTACTGCTGGTCTACTCTACAGTTCTACTGCTGGTCTACTCTACTTTACAGTTCTACTGCTGGTCTACTCTACAGTTCTACTGCTGGTCTACTCTACAGTTCTTCTGCCGGACTTCTCTACTTTACAGTTCTACTGCTGGTCTACTCTACAGTTCTACTGCTGGTCTACTCTACAGTTCTACTGCTGGTCTACTCTATTGTTCTACTACCCTTCATGTTCTACTGTTCTGCTTGTTTCTCCATGTTTTACTGTTCTAAATGTTCTGCTCATCTTCTTTATTTCTCACCTCATTTGGAAAAGCCATCTGTGCAGACTGTGGTAGAGGTGATTTAGCCTTTTTCGCTAATGGCTAATTCACCTCCAGAGCCTATTAGGACGGTACTCGCTCTGCTCTACCTGCTGTTACACACATACACCACACCACACAAACACGGTCTAATTTTAGATGACTCTTCAGTCCATGTTCACCCGCTGAAAAAGGTCATGACTAAAACATCTCAAAACAACTTCCATAATGAGACTAGAAGAAGAAAAATGTGCAAACCTGTATGTCATTGTTCAGTACTCACATATATATATATATAATGGTATATCTACAGGGTAATAATGGTATATATATATATATATATATATATATATAATGGTATATCTACAGGGTAATAATGCTAGATATATATATATATATATATATATATATATAATGGTATATCTACAGGGTAATAATGGTATATATATATATATATATATATATATATATATATATAATGGTATATCTACAGGGTAATAATGGTATATATATATATATATAATGGTATATCTACAGGGTAATAATGGTATATATATATATATATATATATATATAATGGTATATCTACAGGGTAATAATGGTAGATATATATATATATATATATATATATATATATAATGGTATATCTACAGGGTAATAATGGTATATATATCTACAGGGTAATAATGGTATATATATATATATATATATATATATATATATATATATATATATATATATATATATACCATTATTACCCTGTAGATATACCATTATTACCCTATAGATATATATACCATTATTACCATAGAGGTAGATATACCAGTATTACCCTGTAGATATACCATTATTACCCAGTAGATATACCATTATTACCCTGTAGATACACCATTATTACCCTGTAGATACACCATTATTACCCTGTAGATATACCATTATTACCCTGTAGATATACCATTATTACCCAGTAGATACATATTATTACCCAGTAGATATACCATTATTACCCTGTAGATACAGATTATTACCCTGTAGATACATATTATTACCCTATAGATATATATACCATTATTACCCTATAGATATATATACCATTATTACCCTAGATGTAGATATACCATTATTACCCTAGATGTAGATATACCATTATTACCCTAGAGGTAGATATACCATTATTACCCTAGAGGTAGATATACCATTATTACCCTGTAGATATACCAGTATTACCATATAGATAACAGTATTTCCCTATAGATACCAGTTTTATCCTATTGAGATGCATCTACCATTATTACCCTATAGATACCAGTTTTATCCTATTGAGATGCATCTACCATTATTACCCTCTAGATCTACCAGTATTACCCTCTAGATCTACCAGTATTACCATTATATATATATATATATACACTAAAATGGTACCTAGAACAAATACATTTACCAAGCTAAGTCAAAAAAAAAAATGTTCACCTTTATTTAACCAGGTAGGCTAGTTGAGAACAAGTTCTAATTTGCAACTGCAACCTGGCCAAGATAAAGCATAGCAGTGTGAACAGACATCACAGAGTTACACATGGAGTAAACAATTAACAAGTCAATAATACAGTAGAAAAAGGAGAGTCTATATACATTGTGTGCAAAAGGCATGAGGAGGTAGGCGAATAATTACAATTTTGCAGATTAACACTGGAGTGATAAATGATCAGATGGTCATGTACAGGTAGAGATACTGGTGTGCAAAAGAGCAGAGAAGTAAATAAATAAAAACAGTATGGGGATGCGGTAGGTAAATTGGGTGGGCTCTTTACCGATAGACTATGTACAGCTGCAGCGATCGGTTAGCTGCTCAGATAGCAGATGTTTGAAGTTGGTGAGGGAGATAAAAGTCTCCAACTTCAGCGATTTTTGCAATTCGTTCCAGTCACAGGCAGCAGAGAACTGGAACGAAAGGCGGCCAAATGAGGTGTTGGCTTTAGGGAAGATCAGTGAGATACACCTGCTGGAGCGCGTGTTATGGGTGGGTGTTGCCATCGTGACCAGTGAACTGAGATAAGGCGGAGCTTTACCTAGCATGGACTTGTAGATGACCTGGAGCCAGTGGGTCTGGCGACGAATATGTAGCGAGGGCCAGCCGACTAGAGCATACAGGTCGCAGTGGTGGGTGGTATAAGGTGCTTTAGTGACAAAACGGATGGCACTGTGATAAACTGCATCCAGTTTGCTGAGTAGAGTGTTAGAAGCAATTTTGTAGATGACATCGCCGAAGTCGAGGATCGGCAGGATAGTCAGTTTTACTAGGGTAAGTTTGGCGGCGTGAGTGAAGGAGGCTTTGTTGCGGAATAGAAAGCCAACTCTAGATTTGATTTTCGATTGGAGATGTTTGATATGAGTCTGGAAGGGGAGTTTACAGTCTAGCCAGACACCTAGGTACTTATAGATGTCCCCATATTCTAGGTCGGAACCATCCAGGGTGGTGATGCTAGTCAGGCGTGCGGGTGCAGGCAGCGAACGGTTGATAACGGTTGATATATATATATATCAATACACACACACACATATACCAGTATTACCCTATAGATATACCAGTATTACCCTGTAGATATATATATCATTATTACCCTGTAGATATACCAGTATGACCCTGTAGATATACCAGTATGACCCTGTAGATATACCAGTATTACCCTATAGATATACCAGTATTACCCTGTAGATATATATATCATTATTACCCTGTAGATATACCAGTATGACCCTGTAGATATACCAGTATGACCCTGTAGATATAGCAGTATTACCCTATAGATATAGCAGTATTACCCTATAGATTTATATATATCATTATTACCCTGTAGATATACCAGTATGACCCTATAGATATACCAGTATGACCCTGTAGATATAGCAGTATTACCCTATAGATATATATATCATTATTACCCTGTAGATATACCAGTATTACCCGGTAGATTGTTTAAGTATGGATACCACGTGTTTTTCCACAGGTGAGAACTCACCTTGGACTGACTGGTTATGACTCAATGTGACATCCACCTTATCCAGTATAATGCAGACAGCTTGGTCTGAGACCTTTCTGCAAACCAATGACAAATGGTTTAGTTCAATGGCAACAAAATAGATTCTGAAAATCAGTGTTTGCCTGCTGTCATCCTATCACGGGGGATGCTGAAGTATGGCCTAACCTTTGCACACACAACAATGCATCCAATAAGCCAGTGGAATTCCTCTCCAATGTCACAGTCGACGATTGGAGCATGAGGAAACAAGTTTGATCTATGAACCAATAGCTCGGGAGAAAGGCTAGGGTTCCGTCCCAAATGGCACACTATTCCCTACGCAGTGCACTACTATTGACCAGGGCACAGTGCACTATGTAGGGAATAGGGTGCCATATGGGACGGACCCTAAATTGGACAGCGTCATCGGAGACGATGAGGTCCTACGGCATTTTATCACAAGACATCCATCAAAAGATGACCTGCTCAACAAACAGACAGACTCAGTGTCTGTGATAGAAACAACAACAGACAGACTCAGTGTCTGTGACAGTAGAAACACCAACAGACAGGCTCAGTATCTGTGACAGTAGAAACACCAACAGACAGGCTCAGTATCTGTGACAGTAGAAACACAGACAGACAGGCTCAGTATCTGTGATAGAAACACCAACAGACAGGCTCAGTATCTGTGACGGTAGAAACACCAACAGACAGGCTCAGTATCTGTGACAGTAGAAACACCAACAGACAGGCTCAGTATCTGTGACAGTAGAAACACCAACAGACAGGCTCAGTATCTGTAACAGTAGAAACACCAACAGACAGGCTCAGTATCTGTGACAGTAGAAACACCAACAGACAGATTCAGTATCTGTGACAGTAGAAACACCAACAGACAGGTTCAGTATCTGTGACAGTAGAAACACCGACAGACAGGCTCAGTATCTGTGACAGTAGAAACACCGACAGACAGGCTCAGTATCTGTGACAGTAGAAACATCGACAGACAGACTCAGTGTCTGTGATAGAAACACCAACAGACAGGCTCAGTATCTGTGATAGAAACACCAACAGACAGGCTCAGTATCTGTGATAGAAACACCAACAGACAGACTCAGTATCTGTGACAGTAGAAACACCAACAGACAGGCTCAGTATCTGTGACAGTAGAAACACCGACAGACAGGCTCAGTATCTGTGACAGTAGAAACATCGACAGACAGACTCAGTGTCTGTGATAGAAACACCAACAGACAGGCTCAGTATCTGTGATAGAAACACCAACAGACAGGCTCAGTATCTGTGATAGAAACACCAACAGACAGACTCAGTATCTGTGACAGTAGAAACACCAACAGACAGGCTCAGTATCTGGGACAGTAGAAACAAACAGACAGGCTCAGTATCTGTGATAGAAACACCAACAGACAGGCTCAGTATCTGTGATAGAAACACCAACAGACAGACTCAGTATCTGTGACAGTAGAAACACCAACAGACAGACTCAGTGTCTGTGACAGTAGAAACACCAACAGACAGGCTCAGTATCTGTGATAGAAACACCAACAGACAGGCTCAGTATCTGTGATAGAAACACCAACAGACAGGCTCAGTATCTTTGAAAGTAGAAACACCAACAGATAGACTCAGTATCTGTGACAGTAGAAACACCAACAGACAGGCTCAGTGTCTGTGACAGTAGAAACACTGACAGACAGGCTCAGTATCTGTGACAGTAGAAACACAGACAGACAGGCTCAGTATCTGTGATAGAAACACCAACAGACAGGCTCAGTATCTGTGAAAGTAGAAACACCAACAGACAGGCTCAGTATCTGTGACAGTAGAAACACCAACAGACAGGCTCAGTATCTGGGACAGTAGAAACACCAACAGACAGGCTAGGTATTTGTGAAGGTAGAAACACCAACAGACAGGCTCAGTATCTGTGAAGGTAGAAACACCAACAGACAGGCTCAGTATCTGTGACAGCAGAAACACCAACAGACAGGCTCAGTATTTGTGAAGGTAGAAACACCGACAGACAGGCTCACTGTCTGTGACAGTAGAAACACCAACAGACAGGCTCAGTATCTGTGACAGTAGAAACACCAACAGACAGGCTCAGTATCTGTGACGGTAGAAACACCGACAGACAGGCTCAGTATCTGTGATGGTAGAAACACTGACAGACAGGCTCAGTGTCTGTGACAGTAGAAACACCAACAGACAGGCTCAGTATCTGTGACAGTAGAAACACCAACAGACAGGCTCAGTATCTGTGAAAGTAGAAACACCAACAGACAGGCTCAGTATCTGTGAAGGTAGAAACACCAACAGACAGGCTCAGTATGTGTGAAGGTAGAAACACCAACAGACAGGCTCAGTATCTGTGACAGTAGAAACACCAACAGACAGGCTCAGTATCTGGGACAGTAGAAACACCAACAACAGGCTCAGTATTTGTGAAGGTAGAAAAACCAACAGACAGGCTCAGTATCTGTGAAGGTAGAAACACCAACAGACAGGCTCAGTATCTGGGACAGTAGAAACACCAACAGACAGGCTCAGTATTTGTGAAGGTAGAAACACCAACAGACAGGCTCAGTATCTGTGACAGTAGAAACACCAACAGACAGGCTCAGTATGTGTGACAGTAGAAACACCAACAGACAGGCTCAGTATCTTACAGTAAAAACACCGACAGACAGGCTCAGTATCTCTGACAGTAGAAACACCGACAGACAGGCTCAGTATCTGTGACAGTAGAAACACCAACAGACAGGCTCAGTATCTGTGACAGTAGAAACACAGACAGACAGGCTCAGTATCTGTGATAGAAACACCAACAGACAGGCTCAGTATCTGTGACGGTAGAAACACCAACAGACAGGCTCAGTATCTGTGACAGTAGAAACACCAACAGACAGGCTCAGTATCTGTGATAGAAACACCAACAGACAGACTCAGTATCTGTGACAGTAGAAACACCAACAGACAGGCTCAGTATCTGGGACAGTAGAAACAAACAGACAGGCTCAGTATCTGTGATAGAAACACCAACAGACAGGCTCAGTATCTGTGATAGAAACACCAACAGACAGACTCAGTATCTGTGACAGTAGAAACACCAACAGACAGACTCAGTGTCTGTGACAGTAGAAACACCAACAGACAGGCTCAGTATCTGTGATAGAAACACCAACAGACAGGCTCAGTATCTGTGATAGAAACACCAACAGACAGGCTCAGTATCTGTGACAGTAGAAACACCAACAGACAGACTCAGTATCTGTGACAGTAGAAACACCAACAGACAGGCTCAGTGTCTGTGACAGTAGAAACACCGACAGACAGGCTCAGTATCTGTGACAGTAGAAACACAGACAGACAGGCTCAGTATCTGTGATAGAAACACCAACAGACAGGCTCAGTATCTGTGAAAGTAGAAACACCAACAGACAGGCTCAGTATCTGTGACAGTAGAAACACCAACAGACAGGCTCAGTATCTGGGACAGTAGAAACACCGACAGACAGGCTCAGTATCTGTGACAGTAGAAACACCGACAGACAGGCTCAGTATCTGTGACAGTAGAAACACCGACAGACAGGCTCAGTATCTGTGACAGTAGGAAAACACTGACTGCCTCTGATAGGGCGTTAAAGATATCTCTCTCTCAACGGCAAACTAATCCCGCCGTAATAGGAAAGATATCTGCAGACCAGCCAGTCAAATCACATTTACCATGTCTTAAGGAAGTAGAATATTATACAGATTTACAAGAGGAACCTTATTATGATGAATACATGATGATGAATGTATTATGATAAATACATACAGGTACTATAAATCATGGTAATCTATTGTGGGTTATGGTTCAATTATGTGTGTGTCCCAAATTGAACCATATCCACAGTCCTATGGCCTGGGCCCCTGGGTTAAAAGTAGTGCACTTTTTTAGGGGATAGTGTGCCATTTGGGATTCAAACCGACAGAGGAGGATGATACCGCCTGCTATATCAGCTGCTACCATCCCGCTTAGTTAATCAGTTATAAATTACATCTATGAAATCAATTTCACTTTGCATGTTTATTCTTGTTTGTAATAATTACAAGCATCACCCCGTTCCCAGCGTGATAAATAGGGCGCTGATTTTAAAAGCGGTCTGTTCAGTATAGGAGAGATATGCCACTTGGAACCGTGGAAATCTGCAGGAATTACCTGGGCTCACGTCACCATCTGGGTTCTCATATGACTGCTCCACTACAAGTCTGAACAGACAGGGACAAGAGGTGGAGGTGGAGGGGGGGGTAGAGAGGGAGACATGCAGAGAAAAGAAGGGGGAGGAAGGAGGAAAGTAGGGGAGAGACAGAGGATAGAATCGAGAAGAAGGAGAAGATAAGTGGGAGGAGAGAATAGAAGTGGGAGGAGAGAAGAGAGAAGAGAAGCGGGAGAAGAGAGAAGAGAAGTGGGATGAGAGAAGAGAGAAGAGGGAGGAGAGAAGAGAGAAGAGAAGCGGGAGAAGAGTGAAGAGAAGTGGGAGAAGAGAGAAGAGAAGCGGGAGAAGAGAGAAGAGAAGCGGGAGAAGAGAGAAGAGAAGCGGGAGAAGAGAGAAGAGAGAAGAGAAGTGGGAGAAGAGAGAAGAGAAGCGGGAGAAGAGAGAAGAGAAGCGGGAGAAGAGAGAAGAGAAGAGGGAGAAGACAGAAGAGAGAAGAGAAGCGGGAGAAGAGAGAAGAGAAGTGGGAGAAGAGAGAAGAGAGAAGAGAAGCGGGAGAAGAGAGAAGAGAAGCGGGAGAAGAGAGAAGAGAAGCGGGAGAAGAGAGAAGATAAGTGGGAGAAGAGAGAAGAGAAACGGGAGAAGAGAGAAGAGAAGCGGGAGAAGAGAGAAGAGGGAGGAGAGAAGAGAGAAGAGAGAAGAGAAGCGGGAGAAGAGTGTTGTAACTTTAATGTGTTACAGAGTTAATGTTTAAGTTTATTCTTTGAACTGTATCTAAAGACATTTCTTTATATTTATTTGCATATGTAATTGTATTGGGTTGTGTTGAATTACGCTTTTTGACTGCAAGTCCCAGAATGCCTTGCGAGAGGAATGAGAGAGATAACGTGCCAATTATGTGCAGGTGCTAGAGATTGTGGCTGACTTTCCGACAGTATCTTACCTGCATTGCTCTGTACCAAAATTGTTGTTAAATGTAACGTAAACAAGTATTCTTACTAAAAGAAGCTTTCGTATCAAACCCGACGTCCCGAGTCATTACTTTGAAGTTAGTTAATCTAAAATTTGGTGCCGAAACCTAGGAACTAGGAAAGATTGAAGAACTCTTTCCAGGCCGAGATGGCCTAGTTAGATCATGTTCAGTTCGTACTTCTTCAGGGACTTTGTTGAGGAGACCTATTCAGTTGATATACTGCCTAGAGATCTAGATGAACACAATTGTTCATCGGGGGGGGAGGATGTTGAATGGAAAGTGTCTGAGATTATCAGTTTCCTACAGAAAGAGGTTCAGAGCAGGGAGCGAGCGCTACAAATGACAAGATCATACAACCAACAGAAAGAGAGCAAACCATGGAACAAGTCATGCTTCTCCAATGAAGGAGAGGAGGAGAGAAGAGAGAAGAGGGAGGAGAGAAGAGAGAAGAGGGAGGAGAGAAGAGAGAAGAGGGAGGAGAGAAGAGAGAAGAGAAGCGGGAGGAGAGAAGAGAGAAGAGGGAGGAGAGAAGAGAGAAGAGGGAGGAGAGAAGAGAGAAGAGGGAGGAGAGAAGAGAGAAGAGGGAGGAGAGAAGAGAGAAGAGAAGCGGGAGGAGAGAAGAGAGAAGAGGGAGGAGAGAAGAGAGAAGAGGGAGGAGAGAAGAGAGAAGAGAAGCGGGAGGAGAGAAGAGAGAAGAGAGAAGAGGGAGGAGAGAAGAGAGAAGAGAAGCGGGAGGAGAGAAGAGAAGCGGGAGGAGAGAAGAGAAAAGAGAAGAGGGAGGAGAGAAGAGAAAATAGAAGAGGGAGGAGAGAAGGGAGGTAGAATCACAGGGAAATATAATGACCTGCTCTCACATCATCTACAGAACAATGCCAGATCCATTAATTGGCCTGTCAGTGGGGACCTCCACACACAGACACAGAGACAGAGACAGTGACAGACACAGAGACAGTCAATTCTCCTGTGGAGACACTTTTATAGACACACACATATTCCAGTGAATCTGTATTTCACTCTTAGCTATTGGTTAAATTACTGTGGTTCTAATGATGCTATTGGTTAAATTACTGTGGTTCTAATGATGCTATTGGTTAAATTACTGTGGTTCTAATGATGCTATTGGTTAAATTACTGTGGTTCTAATGATTCTATTGGTTAAATTGCTGTGGTTCTAATGATGCTATTGGTTAAATTACTGTGGTTCTAATGATTCTATTGGTTAAATTACTGTGGTTCTAATGATGCTATTGGTTAAATTACTGTGGTTCTAATGATGCTATTGGTTAAATTACTGTGGTTCTAATGATGCTATTGGTTAAATTACTGTGGTTCTAATGATTATATTGGTTAAATTACTGTGGTTCTAATGATGCTATTGGTTAAATTACTGTGGTTCTAATGATGCTATTGGTTAAATTACTGTGGTTCTAATGATGCTATTGGTTAAATTACTGTGGTTCTAATGATGCTATTGGTTAAATTACTGTGGTTCTAATGATTATATTGGTTAAATTACTGTGGTTCTAATGATGCTATTGGTTAAATTACTGTGGTTCTAATGATGCTATTGGTTAAATTACTGTGGTTCTAATGATGCTATTGGTTAAATTACTGTGGTTCTAATGATGCTATTGGTTAAATTACTGTGGTTCTAATGATGCTATTGGTTAAATTACTGTGGTTCTAATGATGCTATTGGTTAAATTACTGTGGTTCTAGTGATGCTATTGGTTAAATTACTGTGGTTCTAATGATTATATTGGTTAAATTACTGTGGTTCTAATGATGCTATTGGTTAAATTACTGTGGTTCTAATGATGCTATTGGTTAAATTACTGTGGTTCTAATGATGCTATTGGTTAAATTACTGTGGTTCTAATGATGCTATTGGTTAAATTACTGTGGTTCTAATGATGCTATTGGTTAAATTACTGTGGTTCTAATGATGCTATTGGTTAAATTACTGTGGTTCTAGTGATGCTATTGGTTAAATTACTGTGGTTCTAATGATTCTATTGGTTAAATTACTGTGGTTCTAATGATTCTATTGGTTAAATTACTGTGGTTCTAATGATTATATTGGTTAAATTACTGTGGTTCTAATGATTCTATTGGTTAAATTACTGTGGTTCTAATGATTCTATTGGTTAAATTACTGTGGTTCTAATGATTCTATTGGTTAAATTACTGTGGTTCTAATGATTATATTGGTTAAATTACTGTGGTTCTAATGATTCTATTGGTTAAATTACTGTGGTTCTAATGATGCTATTGGTTAAATTACTGTGGTTCTAATGATGCTATTGGTTAAATTACTGTGGTTCTAATGATGCTATTGGTTAAATTACTGTGGTTCTAGTGATGCTATTGGTTAAATTACTGTGGTTCTAATGATTCTATTGGTTAAATTACTGTGGTTCTAATGATTCTATTGGTTAAATTACTGTGGTTCTAATGATTATATTGGTTAAATTACTGTGGTTCTAGTGATGCTATTGGTTAAATTACTGTGGTTCTAATGATTATATTGGTTAAATTACTGTGGTTCTAATGATTCTATTGGTTAAATTACTGTGGTTCTAATGATTCTATTGGTTTAATTACTGTGGTTCTAATGATTCTATTGGTTTAATTACTGTGGTTCTAATGATTCTATTGGTTTAATTACTGTGGTTCTAATGATTATATTGGTTTAATTACTGTGGTTCTAATGATTCTATTGGTTTAATTACTGTGGTTCTAATGATTCTATTGGTTTAATTACTGTGGTTCTAATGATTCTATTGGTTTAATTACTGTGGTTCTAATGATTCTATTGGTTTAATTACTGTGGTTCTAATGATTCTATTGGCTTAATTGCTGTGGTTTTAATGATGCTATTAGTTTGACAGAGTCTTTGTTTATTCATCTTTAAGTCCCAGCTGTTGACATATTCAAAGGAAACATCAGATTATATTTAGCAGAGCAACGTTGAGGTGTACTTGTATTTGTTTTGAAAGAGCTGTCAAATGATCACAAACTGATCACAAGCGAGAACAAACGCAGGAAAAATACGGTAGAAATGATGCATTAGCCAAATAACATGTTGACGCAAAGCGTCGGTACAGCAGAATTCCAGCTAAGGTTACATCCCAAGTGGTACCCTATTCCCTGTATAGTGCACTTCTTTTTCGACGAGTCCTGGTGCACTATATAGGGAATAGGGGGCCATTTAGGAAACATACAGTATCTCAGGGTCAACAAACTCATCATAAAGATAGACACAGTCCTCATTTAATGGAAAACAGTTACATTTTGGAAACAGTTACATTTTTAAAACAGTTACATTTTTAAAACAGTTACATTTTTAAAACAGTTACATTTTTAAAACATGCTTGATGAAATGAGAGAAAGAGAGAGAGAGAGATATGGGGGAAGAGAAAGAGGGAGAGATATGGGGAAGAGAGGGAGAGCGAGAAAGAGAGCAAGAGAGAGATATGGGGGAAGAGAAAGAGGGAGAGAGAGGAAGAGAGAGAGGAAGAGAGAGAGGAAGAGAGAGAGGAAGAGAGATAAGAGAGAGAGGAAGAGAGATAAGAGAGAGAGGAAGAGAGATAAGAGAGAGGGGAAGAGAGAGGGGAAGAGAGAGGGGAAGAGAGAGAGGAAGATAGAGAGGAAGAGAGTGAGAGAGGGGGCGAGAGAGGGAGAGAGAGAGAGAGAGAGAGAGAGCACTCTAGTGAACTCAATGGAATTTAGACCTTCCAGGTATTCCTGCATCCATTAGGGCTAATCGAGGACATTAGACTGGTTGGCTCGTGACTTAATGATGCCGAAAGGCTCAAAACTAATTCCTGTTTGCGGCTCGCTGTTTTTGACCCTGGATGTTTAATGTTTTGAGATAAGAAATGGGCTGCCTCCCAAATGGCACCCTAGTCCCAATGGGCCCTGATCAGAAGTAGTGCACTATGTAGGGAATAGGGTGCCATTTGGGAGGCAACCATGTTTTTCTGTTTCTTTAGTCTGTCATCTCATGGTTAAATAAAGCAGAGAATATACAATGGGATAAGCTAAACCAACCAAGCAAGGAAACAGGTTACCATGACATCTTTTATGACATCATGGTCGGGACACCTGTAGAAGGACCTACTGATTCTAAGAGGACTTCATTTAAGACTTCTTTTTTTTCTCTCCCTTTTGTCTGTACAGACCACAGAGATCTCCGTGTGGTGCAGATGTTGAAGAGCAATGTTCTACCTGGCCCGTGTCATCTCTGCTATCCAGTTTGATCCAGTTTGATCCAGTTTTATCCAGTTCCCACAGTCATTGTTAAAAGAGTATGGTCTACACCGGTTGTATTCGGGTGCAGACGTGGGGGAAAAAAAAAACATTTGATTTGGAGGTACGAACTCTCTCCACAGTTCCTGTGGAACATTCCGCAAACCCAGGACAGGGTGTAGGATACCGACTATTTCTAGATTTAAGGGTGGCTTCGGTTGTCCCAGGAGTATTTTTATCCTACCTGTCATACATCTCAAGATATCCCCTCTTACATGGGCTTACAAAGCAGAAAATAAGATTGGCAGCTGTGGCGTGTAGCATTGTAGACTGTTGCACAGAAGGTCAGGTGTAAAAGCTATATTTCTCCCATCTCGTCCCGTCTGGTGTAATCCCCTGCTGAGAGGAAGCTTTTTCAATAGTAGACTCAGGCATATTTCATCTATTTGTCAGACTGTTAAAGTTAAAGACGAAAGTCTGGGATCTTAAGCATTTACAAATTCGTAACACATCCTACTCTGAAAATTTGGATATATATATTACATTTAAAAAAATACACAAAAAGGCACTTAAATCTTTTGGTCTTTCCCACATTCACCCTCTGATTGGCACAGACACAATCCATGTCTCAATTGTCTCAAGGATAGCAAAATATGTCGTTCTTTAACACCAGTCAGTCACCTGGATTCACCTGGTCAGTCTGTGTCATGGAAAGAGCAGGTGTTCCTAATGTTTTGTACACACATACACTATATTTACAAAAGTATGTGGACGCCCTTACAAATTAGTGGATTCTGCTATTTCAGCCAAAACCATTGCTGACAGGTGTATAAAAATTGAGCACACAGCCATGCAAACTCCATAGACAAACATTGGCAGTAGAATGGCCTTACTGGAGAGCTCAGTGACTTTCAACGTGGCACCGTCATATTATGCCACCTTTCCAACAAGTCAGTTTGTCAAATTTCTGCCCTGCTAGATTTTCCCCGGTCAACTGTAAGTGATGTTATTGTGAAGTGGAAACTTATAGGAGCAACAACGGCTCCGCCACAAAGTGGTAGGCCACACAACCCCACAGAGCATGACCGCCAAAAGCTGAAGTGCGTAGCACGTTAAAATCATCTGTCCTCGGTTGCAACACTCACAACCGAGATTTAAACTGCCTCTGGAAGCAACGTCGGCACAAGAACTGTTCGTCGGGATGCTTCATGAAATGGGTTTCCATGGCCGAGCAGCCGCACACAAGCCTGAGATCACCATGAGCAATGCCAAGCGTCAGCTGGAGTGGTGTAAAGCTCACCGCCGTTGAACTCTGGAGCAGTGGAAACACGTTCTCTGGAGTGATGAATCACGCTTCACCATCTGGTAGTTGGACGGATCTGGGTTTAGCGGATGCCAGGAGAACGCTACCTGCCTTAATTCATTGTGCCATCTGTAAAGTTTGGTGGAGGAGGAATAATGGTCTGGGGTTGTTTTTTAAGACAGTTCCAGTGAAGGGAAATCTTAACATTACTGCATACAACCCTCTTCCTGGAGATCTACTGTCCAGTAGGTTCAGTCCAACCCTAATTTTGTGTATTTGATTCAGCTAGTTAAGGTCTTGTTGAGCAGCTAATAAGTAGGATCAGGTGTGTTAAAATCAGGGTTGAACTGAACCTACAGAACGGTAGATCTCCAGGAAGAGGGTTGGACTGAAAATCCACAGGACAGTAGATCTCCAGGAAGAGGGTTGGACTGAAAACCTACAGGACAGTAGATCTCCAGGAAGAGGGTTGGACTAAAGACCTACAGGACAGTAGATCTCCAGGAAGAGGGTTGGACTGTAAACCTACAGGACAGTAGACAAAAGACAAGACAAAGAGTTGGTTTATCTTCAGACATTTAAAAGCAGTCTCCTGCTCCAATCCTGTTGATGGTGTTGATATATATATATAGACACACGCACATCCCAACCTCTCACTTCTATACCCATCTGCATGTTCACTGTCCTGACCTTAACACCAACCTTTTCACATCATCCATGTATGTACATGGAAAGACCAGCCAGCATGTCCTAGCAGACTGATTGGTTCTCACTCTGCATTCTGCCCGCATCACCCACTAATAGCATAGAGAGGAAGGGGAGGGGTCAGGCAGTGTGAGATGCCAACTGTAAAAACTGTATAGAGAGAGGAAGGGGAGGGGTCAGGCAGTGTGAGATGCCAACTGTAAAAACTGTATAGAGAGGAAGGGGAGGGTCAGGCAGGTGAGATGCCAACTGTAAGTGGGCAGACAGCGACTTCGTCCAAAATAGAACCCTATTCCCTAAATATAGTGCACTACTCTTGACCAGAGCCTTATAGTGCACTATATAGGGAATAGGGTACGATTTTGGGATGTAGCCAGACTTTTATGCTTGCCTTAAGCGGTCCACATTTATGCTGTGCCAACCATGGACCACTTTGAGAATTGAATTCCAATAGAAATCAAGCTGGGAGAAGTTAGAGTTTTTCTGACTCCTGTAGATACCCAGAAAGTATTTCAACATTGACAAAACAGCAAACAGGGAGTTACAGCGGCCATCGGAAAGTATTCAGACCTCTGAACCTTTTCCCCACATTTTGTTACGTTACAGCCTTATTCTACAATTAATTAAATTGTTTTTTTTCCCCCTCATCAATCCACAATACCTCAATCACAAAGCAAAAGATTTTAGACATTTTTGTTATTTTTTAAAAACGTTTTTTCTATTTTTAAATATCACATTTACACATGTATTCAGACCCTCAGTACTTTGTTGAAGCACCTTTGGCAGTGATTACATCCTCGAGTCTTCTTGGGTATGACGCTACAAGCTTGGCACACCTGTATTTGGGGAGTTTCTCCCATTCTTCTCTGCAGATCCTCTCAAGCTCTGTCAGGCTGGATGGGGAGCGTTGCTGCACAGCTGTTTTCAGGTCTCTCCAGAGATGCTTGATCAGGTTCAAGTCCGGGCTCTGGCTGGGCCACTCAAGGACATTCAGAGACTTGTTCCGAAGCCACTCCTACACTGTATTGGCTGTGTGCTTAGGGTCGTTGTCCTGTTGGAAGGTGAACCGTCGCCCCAGTCTGAGGTTCTGAGTACTCTGGAGCAGGTTTTCATCAAGGATCTCTCTGTACTTTGCTCCGTTCATCTTTGCCTCGATCCTGACCAGTCTCCCAGTCCCTGCCGCTGAAAAACATCCCCACAGCATGATGCTGCCACCACCATGCCAGGTTTCCTCTAGACGTGACGCTAGGCATGCAGGCCAAAGAGTTCAATCTTGGTTTCATCAGACCAGAGAATCATGGTCTGAGAGATGCCTTTTGGCAAACTGTCATGTGCCTTTTACTGAGGAGTGGCTTCCGTCTGGCCACTCTACCATAAAGGCCTGATTGGTGTAGTGCTGCAGAGATGGTTGTCCTTCTGGAAGGTTCTCCCATCTCCACAGAGGAATTCTGGAGCTTTGTCTGAGTGACCATCGGGTCATTGGCCACCTCCCTGACCAAGGCCCTTCTCCCCCAATTGCTCAGTTTGGCCAGACGGCCAGCTCTAGGAAGAGTCTTGTGGGTTCCAAACTTCTTCCATTTAAGAATGATGGAGGCCACTGAGTTCTTAAGGACATTTAATGCTGCAGAAATGTTGTGGTACCCTTCCCCAGATCTGTGCCCCGACACAATCCTGTCTCGGAGCTCTGGGGACTATTCATTCGACCTCATGGCTTGGTTTTTGCTCTGACGTGTACTGTCAACTGTGGTATCTTATATAGAAAGGTGTGTGCCTTTCCAAATCAAGTCCAATCAATTGAATTTACCACAGGTGGACTCCAATCAAGTTGTAGAAATATCTCAAGGATGATCAATTGAAACAGGATGCACCTGAGCTCAATTTCGAGTCTGATATCAAAGGGTCTGAATACTGATGTAAGTAAGGTATTTATTTATTTATTTTTGCTAAAATGTAAAAAAAATAAAATAATATGTGTTCTCTTTATGGGGTAGTGTGTGACAATTACTGAGGAAATTATTTTATTTAATCAATTTTAGAATAAGGCCATGACGTAACAAAATGTGAAAAAGGTCAAGGGGTCTGAATACTTTCCAACGGCACTGTATGTGGAGCCAGGTTAATTTCCTTTGCACAACCTTTATTAAGTTGAGAAAATTTTACTTTCCTGTGGCTGTAATTCTAGCAACTCTTTGACCTGAAACACTACTCAAAGACGGTCCCTCCCCCCCCCCCCCCCCCCATCCCCTCCTCTCTCTGACTCCTTTGTGTCCCAAATGGCACCCTATTCCATATGTAGCGCACTACTTTTTGGCCAGGGACCATAGGACTGTGGTCAAAAGCAGTGCACTATGTAGGGACTATGCTTCTACTTGGGACGTACCTGCTCCCCAGAAACCGTTTTATCTGGAGGTCAGGTGTTAACAATTCAGTTTGGCTGAGGCAGTAGTCTGTCGATGTTAGTCGTCTGAAATTGGTAATTGAGTTTTGTGAAAACCCTGAGTGCTGCAATACACAGCCCGGGCATGGCACGCACCCCGACCGACTGCCTCCTCAACCTACATCATCAGCTAGAATATTTATCATAACGGAGAAGGAAAAAAAAAAAAAAAAAAACACTCCAAATTGTATTATTCAGAATCTGTTTCAGAGTCACAGGACTGTCCAAGCAAGCGAGACAGATTCTCAGGGTAAATTATTCTCAATAGGGGCCAACACAATGAGTCCCTAAACATATGGTGACAGGCGCGGCGAGCAGTGATGACAAACATATGGTGACAGGCGAGGCGCACAGTGATGTCATCTTAGCTAATAGGGAATAAAACCTCCAGTACAGTCCTAGCTTTCAGCTCTAACTAGCAGAGCACTATAAAGTGGATTCATGCACCAATCAGACAGCAAGCAGTCAGTCAGGGAGGCAGGCAGGCTCACAGAGAGGAGAGACCACAATGTCAGCAGCACAAACTATGTACTATTCCCTACGGGCTCTGGTCAAAAGTAATACACTATGCTGGGACTAGGTTGCCATTTGGGATGTAGGCTGCACCTCAACTCTGCCTTATCCAAGCAGAGATCCAAGGATATTAGCTGCTTCCTGTCTGTTCCTGTGACTCTAATGTCTTACATTAGGGACCTCTCCTCTCGTGGCAGCATCCTAGTGTTCCCCCCCCCCCTTGCTCCTCCATTCTTGAAATTGAGGTCTGGAATGAATCTTATCACCTCTCATTAGCCTCATTCCCATTCTCTCTCTCCAGCGCTCTCTCTAACCCTACTCATTGTTAAACGTTGCACATCTCATTCCTCTCGATCTCTCTCTCTCTCTCTCAACCTGGTCTCAGAGCATTTCGTATGATTCTGTAAGTAAATCCTAGACATACCATTTAGTGTGATATGTGACAACTCTTTGGCACCCTCAGTTAGAGGGACCTGCCAATATCCCTTCAGCAGATCAAACTTGCTAACGTACTTAGCAGCGCAAACACGGTTCACACAATCGTTGACCCTGGGCTTTCGCAAAATCAGAACAAAACCGCAGAGACCCATCCGCTTTAAGTGCTTATTTACATGCCGAACTCCACAGACTGTTGCTCAAGTATGAATGTCACCTCACTGCGGAGCTTCTCTCTCTTTTCAGGATTCACTCAATAGGCATGTTGTCCCTAACGTCAATGTCATGCTCTGGTACATTTGTCTGAGTTGGCACATCTGAGAATAAACTCCTGATACTCTGAAAGCAGTGCGAACAATGTTTGACTTTTTCCTCGGAGACAAGTATGCCAAAAAGACATCAAGGTTTTCTAGAATCTCTGAGTTACTCAACCGTCCAACAAGCACAGGGTGCACAGGGCTTTCTTCATGCTAGAGGAAGACTATAGTCAACGGTGACAGCAGACAGCAGACAGCAGCTACAGGCAAACAACAATAGTAGTTTCCACCAACTTCTCCGCCCCGATCGTAGCGGGTGAAGTGCGGTTTCAACATGTTGACATGACACTGCCTGTTTTTTTGTTCTCCAGATGATGTAATCCAGATTACCTCTATGGTCTTGGGGTGGAGGAAGGGGCAGGGTCTTGGGAGGGGGGGGGCAGGGTCTTGGGGTGGAGGAAGGGGCAGGGTCTTGGGGTGGAGGAAGGGGCAGGGTCTTGGGGTGGAGGAAGGGGCAGGGTCTTGGGGTGGAGGAAGGGGCAGGGTCTTGGGGGGGAGGAAGGGACAGGGTCTTGGGGGGGGGGTAAGGGGCAGGGTCTTGGGGGGGAGGAAGGGGCAGGGTCTTGGGAGGGGGGGGGGGCAGGGTCTTCGGGGGGAGGAAGGGGCAGGGTCTTAGGGTGGAGGAAGGGGCAGGGTCTTAGGGTGGAGGAAGGGACACGGTCTTAGGGTGGAGGAAGGGACACGGTCTTAGGGTGGAGGAAGGGACACGGTCTTAGGGTGGAGGAAGGGGCAGGGTCTTGGGGGGGAGGAAGGGGCAGGGTCTTGGGGGGGAGGAAGGGGCAGGGTCCTGAAAAGTAAGCCTGCAACGGTGACCCCGGAACAGGCAACAAAAGCAAGACTTGGTCACCCACATCGAAAGTGCGGCTTCGGGCCTTTCAATCATACTAAACTTTCATTTTTTGTTTGGGTCTTCTCCAGATTCTCACTGGCAAACTCACAGGCAATCTGTATGGAAAAGTGCTAATGTGTTCCAACATATTTGTTTTTGTGTTTAAGGTGTTGCCCTGCAACCTCTCAGCTAGCTTAAAGGATCTCTGACATGATGTCCAAACATAAGCTAATTCGGACTAAAACCAGAGAGATTCCTGAACAACCTCCCGGCAGTAAAGCGCTCAACAGAAATCTCTCAAAAGCACCTAGAGATTCTGAGTTGTAGGAACTAGAGGGGCAATGGGTTACACCCAACGGTTGTAGCATTTTGCTGGAAGACGTTTGAACCTTGGTCTGATTGCACTACCTGCTTGAAGTCTAAATGTTGAAAAATGATTTCACAAGGGCCTTGACCATACTGGGAACCGTGATTTTCCTCAGCGGCTTCAAGGGGGAAATGAGTGGCAGTACACATGATGGTTAAGAGAAACTGGTTGCCACTGTTTGCTTTGGGCAAAAGACCAACACGATCCACCAGGACCCTGCTGAAAGGGAAGTCAAAATCAGGAATAGGCAGCAAAGATGCAACTGGCACAGCTTGATTGGGGTTTACCCCTCCGCTGGCGAACGCAACAAGATTTACAGTAAGCCACAACATATTGTTTTAGACCAGGCCAGAAGAAGTTATGCATAGGTCTTGTTGACCACAAGATGGCGTGCCATATTACCATCGTGAGCCAACCTCAATATCTCTTGTCGAAGTGTAAATGGAACGACAATTTGAAATACACTGGGCCAATCGTCTTGCTCAGGGGTTTTCAAAGGACGGGTCACAACTCAGGTTTACCAAAATCAGGATCACACACAAACATCCCAGACAGATCGACCATGGTGGGATCGCTGACGACATCCTCCTCAACACTAGACTTGTTCGCGCCAACTTTCTTAGACACTTGTAACAGCACACGCTAGGGTACTTTTCTGATAACCTATCACGTTCCTCTACTCTGGGTTCCATAGAGAGTACAGGATTTGGCATGACCTTCCCTCCAGCCAAATCGTTTTTCTAAAATGAATGAGACCACCTTCACAGGTAGGCTAGGCCTCAACTCCAAAGACGAGGAATAAGATCAGACTCGAGTTCCACATTATACAAAATAATTTCCATGCAACCCATCTCCATACTAACAAACTGTAACCAGTTGCTGAGGTGTCGGACAAAAGGCAAAACGCCCTCCAGAATGGAGGACTGGCCTGCCCCAGTGTCTCACAGTATCTTCACCAGCATCGCCACTCTGCAGACACACAAACCCGTCTGAAACAAAGGGTTCATACACATCTGATCCAAAGTCTTGTTTAGGAGATACACCAGGTCCCGACCAGAGACTGGAGTGTTCCCACAAGAAGAAACTGCCTTGTCCCTCTGTCACTGAGAGACAATGTCTCCTTTAGGGATGTGTCAAACCACTCGGAGTAAAATATACATCCACCTCCCTTCCGTTGATGGACGAAACACATCGGTTGTTCCCACCAAGATGAAACTCTACTGGGTGCAGGATGTTCTGACTGGATTCGGAGCGCTTCCAGATCTATCTCTCTTAATCGAATGGCGTGCACACATTCTTCTTGTTCTTGTCGTAGTCTGTCTGCACATTTTCTTTCCTTGTGCACAAGCTCTAGTTTCGGTTGGTCCCATTTTGCCTTTAGTTCTACCTCTCTCAGTTGCACGTCAATGGGGTGTACTCCTTCTCCTAACTCTCCGACTACAGCTTTTCAATCGGTCATAATGCTTTGCAATGACAAGCAGATTCACCTTTTGTACATTTATCTAGCATCTCCCATGTAGAGTTTTCCACAAACGCTTCCAACTTAGAGTCCCTAGGCTTTTTATTTTATAAGCCTGTGTGTTCATGCAACTTTCAAAATGATTCCACCAATCTTATAACGCCTCAGGGTGGATGTCAGTGACAGAAAGTCTGCCACAAGTGTCTTTTGAAAACTCAAATATCTGAACGCAGCAGAGTTTAAAGAGAAGATGATTAGAGCGACTAACATACTCATTTTGGTACGTTCCCCAGCAAGAAAACAATAAAATAATTGTCACGCAAGCAGAAAGGGGAACTAACAAAGAGTCACTGACAACAACCAAAATTAAACATGAGTGTGTTTTACGGGTGGTTCTAAATGACTCGAGTGTCCACTGAAAGATGACTAGCAACAACAACTGGCCCCTAAAAGACACCGACCATGAGCACCCAGGAAATTTGCCCAAGAAGAGGCAAATAAAATATATATATATATATTGTTTTTAAACACACCAAACTTAAAAAAGATACAAAGCAAAACAAAAAGTGTAGGAAAAGAAAAACAGGGTAGATCAGATAAAGGATTGTTTTGTCTAGAACTCAACTAGGGGAGAGCCAACTTAAAGTGATACAGCTCCACGTCTCTCAACACAACTGGAGCACTGGGCAGGCCACTCTTAAATAGCACCTGGGCCAGCACAGGTGAAACACCTTCCCACTAACGAGATGACACATGAGTGCAGGTGTAACTGACTAACAAGGTGACACCCATCCGTGCGTCCCCATGTGCAAACCTCTAAATATAAAATGGAAAAACCAAAGCCTGTAGCAACTGTTACAGTAGATATAATATACATTTATATGTGTATGTTTACTGGATAGAGAGCGAGTTGAAAGAGAAAACGAGAGAGTGTGCTGAAAGAGTACAGGGCCACATTCAAACCCACGATGGCAGCGATACATTGAATATGACCATTAGTCCACAAGACCCCTAGATCACCCAGGCCACATAATATCACCCAGGCCACACAATATCAATATTTCAGCTCTCTCTGGCCTCTGCTAGCTTATTAAGTGGTCATACCACCCAGTGATGTGCACTGCCTTCATACCCATTGACTTATTCCAAATTGTGCTGTGTTACAGCCTGAACTCAAAATGGATGAATTTTTTGTCCCTCACCCATCTACATACAATACCCTATAATGACAAAGTGAAAACATGTTTTTAGTCATTTTAGCGGAAATATTTAATTTAAATAAGTTTTCACACCAATACAATACATGTTAGAATCGCATTTGGCAGCGATTACAGCTGTGAGTCATTCTGGGTAATTCTCTAAGAGCTTTGTGTGGCCGATGTGAAATGGCTAGCTAGTTAGCGGTGATGCGCGCTAATAGTGTTTCAGTCGGTGTTCGTCACTCGCTCTGAGACCTAGAAGTAGTGGTTCCCCCTTTGCTCTGCAAGGGCCGCGGCTTTTGTGGCACGATGGGTAACGATGCTTCGTGAGTGACTGTGGTTGACGTGTGCAGAGGGTCCCTGGTTCGAGCCCAGGTTGGGGCGAGGAGAGAGGACGGAAGCTATACTGTTACATTACTTTGCACACTTGGATTGTACAATATTTGCCCATTATTATTTGATTAATTCTTCAAGCTCTGTCATGTTCTACACCTCTGAATCTGAATCTGAATCTGAATCTGAAGCTGAAGCTGAATCTGAATTTGAATCTGAAGCTGAATCTGAATCTGAAGCTGAATCTGAAGCTGAAGCTGAATCTGGCAATGAATGGTGGTGACTAAATGACTTGTTACCTTAGATTGTAAACTGTCACAATCTAAACATATATTATATATATTTAATGGTTGTAAAGATGGGGAGAGGTCTGTCCGTAAATAAAGAGATGCTTTCTGCTTTTTTGACTCCACAAATCATGTCCTGCAGGCTGTAGTTTTATCTTATCTTGATTATTGTCCAACCATGTGGTCAAGTGCTGCAAAGAAAGTCCTAGTTAAGCTGCAGCTGGCCCAGAACAGAGCTGCAAGGAAAGTCCTAGTTGAGCTGCAGCTGGCCCAGAACAGAGCAGCAAGGAAAGTCCTAGTTAAGCTGCAGCTGGCCCAGAACAGAGCAGCAAGGAAAGTCCTAGTTAAGATGCAGCTGGCCCAGAACAGAGCAGCAAGGAAAGTCCTAGTTAAGCTGCAGCTGGCCCAGAACAGAGCAGCAAGGAAAGTCCTAGTTAAGCTGCAGCTGGCCCAGAACAGAGCAGCAAGGAAAGTCCTAGTTGAGCTGCAGCTGGCCCAGAACAGAGCAGCAAGGAAAGTCCTAGTTAAGCTGCAGCTGGCCCAGAACAGAGCAGCAAGGAAAGTCCTAGTTAAGCTGCAGCTGGCCCAGAACAGAGCGGCACGTCTTGCCTCGTCATTCATCAGAGGGCTGATGTAAATACTATGCTGCCAGTCTCTCTTCGCTAAGAGTTGAGGAGAGACTGACTGCATCACTTCTTATTTTTAATAAACATTCATGTATTGAAAATTCCAAATTGTTTGCATAGTCACCTTACACACGGCTCTAACATACACACACACACACACACACACACACACACACACACACACACACACACACACACACACACACACACACACACACACACACACACACACTTACCCCACCAGTTAGCAAAAATAGATAAGATCTTGCTACCCTGGAAAGGTAAATACCTGTCTATTTGTGTGTGTGTCCTGATTAATGCTTTAGTCATATCCCAATTTACCTATTTACTTATGGCCATGCCTACTATTTATTTTTTTAATTATCTGAGCAAAAAATATTTCACTTTATTTGGAATGGCAAACCAAACAAATTAAAACATGCTTATTTGTATAATGATTCGGAATTCAGGGGGGCTGAAATTATTGAATATGAAAGCATTAAACCTATCACTAAAAGCGTCAGTCTGTCACACCCTGATCTGTTTCACCTGTCCCTGTGATTGTCTCCACCCCCTCCAGGTGTCACTTATTTTCCCCAGTGTATTTATCCCTGTGTTTCCTGTCTCTCTGTACCAGTGTATTTATCCCTGTGTTTCCTGTCTCTCTGTACCAGTGTATTTATCCCTGTGTTTCCTGTCTCTCTGTGCCAGTGTATTTATCCCTGTGTTTCCTGTCTCTCTGTACCAGTGTATTTATCCCTGTGTTTCCTGTCTCTCTGTGCCAGTGTATTTATCCCTGTGTTTCCTGTCTCTCTGTACCAGTGTATTTATCCCTGTGTTTCCTGTCTCTCTGTGCCAGTGTATTTATCCCTGTGTTTCCTGTCTCTCTCTGTACCAGTGTATTTATCCCTGTGTTTCCTGTCTCTCTGTCCCAGTGTATTTATCTCTGTGTTTCCTGTCTCTCTGTACCAGTGTATTTATCCCTGTGTTTCCTGTCTCTCTCTGTACCAGTGTATTTATCCCTGTGTTTCCTGTCTCTCTGTGCCAGTGTATTTATCCGTGTTTCCTGTCTCTCTGTCCCAGTGTATTTAACCCTGTGTTTCCTGTCTCTCTGTCCCAGTGTATTTATCTATGTGTTTCCTGTCTCTCTGTACCAGTGTATTTATCTCTGTTTCCTGTCTCTCTGTGCCAGTTCATCTTGTATGCTTAGTCAAGTCAACCAGCATGTTTTTTCCCATACTCCTTTTCTATTCTCTTTTCGATAGTCCTCCCGGTTCTGACCCCTGCCTGACTCTTGTCTACTTTCCCAACTGCCTGATCATCCTGCATGCCCCAACCTTGAATCTGCCTGCCCTTCGGTACCTATTGGACTCTGATCTGGTTTCGACCTTTTGCCTGTCCACGACCATTCTCTTGCCTACACCTTTTTGGATTAATAAACATTGTAATACTCCAACCGTCTGCCTCCTGTGTCTGCATCGGGGTCTCGCCTTGTGCCGTGATACAGTCATACAAAAGTTATACTTCAACTCAAACTGGTTCTAAAGCAGATTAGTAAGAATTGCTCATACCTTGTTCAAAAATTTTATTTTTCCTTTTATCCAGATTACAACCTCTCACTTTCAGTTAATTGAAAACGGAACCCTTTTTCAAAATATCGGCCCCTTCTAAAACAAGCCATACAAAGCTGGTTGCAATTCCGGTTTCATCATACGGAAAAGACGGAACAAATATTACAACAAATATGGTTAAATTAAAATATACTAATTGAGAGTAGCTGAGGGGTGGGTTTATGGAGCTAGGTGGGATGGACTGAGAGTAGCTGAGTAGTTGAGGGGTGGGGTTATGGAGCTAGGTCGGATGGACTGAGAGTAGCTGAGGGGTGGGTTTATGGAGCTAGGTGGGATGGACTGAGAGTAGCTGAGGGGTGGGGTTATGGAGCTAGGTGGGATGGACTGAGAGTCGCTGAGTAGTTGAGGGGTGGGGTTATGGAGCTAGGTGGGATGGACTGAGAGTAGCTGAGGGGTGGGGTTATGGAGCTAGGTGGGATGGACTGAGAGTAGCTGAAGGGTGGGGTTATGGAGCTAGGTAGGATGGACTGAGAGTCGCTGAGTAGTTGAGGGGTGGGGTTATGGAGCTAGGTGGGATGGACTGAGAGTAGCTGAGGGGTGGGGTTATGGAGCTAGGTGGGATGGACTGAGAGTAGCTGAGGGGTGGGGTTATGGAGCTAGGTGGGATGGACTGAGAGTCGCTGAGTAGTTGAGGGGTGGGGTTATGGAGCTAGGTGGGATGGACTGAGAGTAGCTGAGGGGTGGGGTTATGGAGCTAGGTGGGATGGACTGAGAGTCGCTGAGTAGTTGAGGGGTGGGTTGAAAAGCTCATGTTCTATTATAGTTATGACTGAAAACATGATTTATAATGTAGAATTACTATCTAACTAAGTATATCAAAATATCAAATGACTGTATTCCTGCAATGTAACTACTGTAAAAAAATAAAAAAAATAAAAAAATAGTGACATGTACGGAAAATGTGTGTAGAACGTCCTTGTAATAACAAAAGCTGTAAAAAATAACTTTGATTTTTGTCCTCTGAAGAGGGGGGGTGGTGGATGGGCCCAAAAACAATAATAATAATATACTAATACAATTCTTTAAAAAATATTTTTGATATATATATATTTTGTCAAAATGTCTTAAAACATAATTCTACTTTATGGGGTATTGAGTGTAGGCGAGTGACAATTCAGGCTATAACACAACAACAAAAAGTCAAGGGGTGTGAATACTTTCTGAAGACCACTGTATGAAACAACTAATTATGCATTCATACTACCTACCGCAGGTAGACCAAGGTTTCTCTTGGGGAGTGAAACGCTCTACAGTATAGCTCCTTGACCTTGCTAGTGATGTATGAAACTACTACCTACAGCAGGTAGACCAAGGTTTCTCTTGGGGAGTGAAACACTCTACAGTATAGCTCCTTGACCTTGCTAGTGATGTATGAAACTACTACCTACAGCAGGTAGACCAAGGTTTCTCTTGGGGAGTGAAACGCTCTACAGTATAGCTCCTTGACCTTGCTAGTGATGTATGACACTACTACCTA
This sequence comes from Oncorhynchus clarkii lewisi, assembly GCF_045791955.1. Lineage (NCBI taxonomy): Eukaryota > Metazoa > Chordata > Actinopteri > Salmoniformes > Salmonidae > Oncorhynchus > Oncorhynchus clarkii. The sequence continues at coordinate 43,461,704 of NC_092173.1, read as the reverse complement.
CAGCAGGTAGACCAAGGTTTCTCTTGGGGAGTGAAACGCTCTACAGTATAGCTCCTTGACCTTGCTAGTGATGTATGAAACTACTACCTACAGCAGGTAGACCAAGGTTTCTCTTGGGGAGTGAAACGCTCTACAGTATAGCTCCTTGACCTTGCTAGTGATGTATGAAACTACTACCTACAGCAGGTAGACCAAGGTTTCTCTTGGGGAGTGAAACGCTCTACAGTATAGCTCCTTGACCTTGCTAGTGATGTATGAAACTACTACCTACAGCAGGTAGACCAAGGTTTCTCTTGGGGAGTGAAACACTCTACAGTATAGCTCCTTGACCTTGCTAGTGATGTATGAAACTACATGTACTTAGCTAGGTACATCAGTATACTAACGGAGTGAAGTCAGTTTTATAAAGACGAGAGGCTCTTTGTGCTCTGTGAATATTCAACCTCGCTACGGACACATGTAACATCTTGTTATACAGTGAGCTCCAAAAGTACTGGGACAAATTCACTTACTGTATACAGTATGATGCATTTCACAGGGTGGTGATAGTGCAAGGTGACGATTTGATGCTCCTTTCCAATAAATATCGAGGGTCCTTTTCTGGTGACATGATGATCGATGATTGGCTGCCTTTTGATAAATAACTATCTCGCTCTTTTGTCCATAATCATTTCATAATGTATAATGTATGTATGCGCGAGTGGTGCAACGGTCTAAGGCACTGCATCTCAGTGCTAGAGGCGTCACTACAGACAGCCTGGTTCAAATCCAGGTTGTATCACAACCAGCCGTGAGTCCCATAGGGCGGCGCTCGGCTGGCCCAGCTTCATCGGGGTTTGGCCGGTTGTGACTTGCCTAGTTAAATAAAAGGTTACATTTAAATAAAACAAATAAAAAACATGGCGCCACTCATAGCTAGCAAATAGCTTAGCATTAGCTCATCATAATGGCTAGTGTGCAACCTTCAAAAAAGTATTTTACACACATCATAGGGGTCCATTACAATCTATGCAAGAATCGAAATGCATAATTTGTCACCAGTACTTGAAAACGTGAATAAAACTGTAAATAAATTATGCTCCATACAGTGTCATAGGAAAAGTTTTCAGACCCCTTGAGTTTTCCCACGTTTTGTTACTTTACAGCCTTTTTCCAAAATGGATTAAATCAAATGAAAATTGTCATCAATTTACACACAATACCCCATAATGACAAAGCGAAAACAGGTTTATAGACATTTTTGTAAATTTAAGTGCTGCAGACTGTTCTAGTGCCCTCACCAATTGATTGATATACACGGAGTATACGAAAACATATAGAGCACCTGCTCTTTCCAGGTGAACCCAGGTGGAAGGTATGATCCTTTATTGATGTCGCTTGTAACTCAATATTAGGAAAGTGTTCCTCATGTTTGGTATACTCAGTGTACATGTTGAAGAGGGTAGGGCTCAAACTGCATCCCTGTCTCACCCCACGGCCCTGAGGAAAGATATCTGTGTGTTTATTGCCACTTTTAACCGAACACTTGTTGTCTGTGTACATTGATTTTATCATGTCATATCCGTTTCACCCCAGCAACGCTTTCCATCCACTTGTATAGCAGACCTTCATGCCAAATTGAGTCGAAGTTTTTTTTTAAATCAACAAAGCATGAGAAGACTTTGGTTTTGTTTTGTTTGTCAGTAAGGGTGTGCAGGGTGAATACATGTTCTGTCGTACGTTATTTTGGTAAGAAGCAAATTTGTTCAGGACATTGTTTTCACTGAGGAAATGTTGGAGTCTGCTTTTAATACCGCAGAGGATTTTTCCAAGATTGCTGTTGATGCAGAATTCATCGTAATTATTGGAGTCAAATTTGTCTCCACTTTTGAGGATTGGTGTCCATTGTCCATTGCGATGTACACCATTTGAACTTAGTCTTGAATGATGCATGCCAAGATATACCAGAGATAAGGGACTGTTGATATTGTAATCACACAACTCAAACGCCGACTCATCAGTATGAATGAATTCACAAACCGTTTTTATTTTTTTTAAACGCTCAAAAACTGTTGTCCGATAATCTAAAGATGATAATCTGTTCGCAACTGCATATTTATTGGATGTCTCCTATCCAGACGACCTGTCGCCAGAGCTTCCTATATATCTCTTTCTTTAACATGTTGAGGCAGTCAATTAGGGAGAATGAGAGTCTCAATTAAAGATGCCGCAAAACTGTTTATTTGAAGCACAACAACTTTCTGCCCAGTTTCCCTGAGGTGTTGAGTTTTCTCAACTGAAACGAATAAAGAACTACCTAAGAAGCATCAGGCTCAACACCTGAGTAAGCTTCACTCATTACACTGGTGCCGTCGTAGCCTTGACATAGGGATTTGTTCACCGATATCCTCTTACTTTCAATCAGTTAAATTATTTATTTTTTCAAGGCCTGAGGCACTTTGATCAATCACATTGTTGAAGCCCAAGAAACAAACACTTAGCTTCCTAGTACAGATGGAAATGAAAAAGGTTAATGAATGACTTTTTGGAGCCTCTAGCTATCTGTCAGTTGGCAGTATTTAACAGCTGTTGTGTGTATGGAAATGATGTGTAGTCTTTGTAATGTCCCGTTTCAACAGAAGTAAATTTGATGATGCACCATTATACCATTAGCTAGAGCTAGCCAAATGTTGGCTAACATTAGCTAGCTAGTTAGCTCACTACCTTCAGCTATAATTATTTTTGCTTCAATCACACTAGATTTGAATCAAACGATGAAACCAGCAGCCATTCTGACTTTTTTTTCAGCGCAATGTTGGTTTTTATTATGTCAGTATATCAATGTAACGTTATTGATCTGTCAAGTTTCCCTAACTAATTCCCTACTTTACACTCTGACACGCCGTAAACAGTTCTACAGGTTGTCATGGTGCACAGTCAGTGTACAACACTATGATCATCATGTCTTAGCAGGATCAGAAGTTCCATCTTGAGTTGCTGGGTACACCTGAAACCAATAATGAATGTTTCCCTCCCAACATCCTCCTCCTTTCCTCCTCCCTCTCTTCCTTCCCCTCCTGCCCTCCTCCTCCCCCTCATCCTCCTCTTGTCCTCCCCTTCCTCACCTTCTCCACCTTCCTCCTCCTGCCCTCCTCCTCCTCCAGCTGTCCTCTCCTTCTCCTTCTCCTTCTCCCCCTTCCTCCTCCTGCGCTCCCCCTCCTCCTGCCCTCCTCCTCCAGCTGTCCTCGCCCCTCTCCTCCCCCTCCTCTCCTTCTCCCAGTTACTCCTCTTGCTCCTCCTCCCTGCTCCTGCTCCTCCCTCCTCCACCTCCTGCTCCTCCTCCTCGTGTCAGACTTTGCTTCTTTTTTTCGGTAGATGTCACATTGCGTGCCATCAGACAGTGGTATGCAACTGCTTTCCAATGTACATGTATGTCTCTTGTATGTTGCTATATAACACATGCCTTTCTGTTATGTCCCAATGTACATGTATGTCTCTTGTATGTTGCTATATAACACATGCAACATTTCTGTTATGTCTAAATGTTAACTGCCCATTTAAGTCAGATATTACTAGAATCTTCTATGAATCTTCTATGAATCTTCTCGGTGTATTTGCTGCCATGTGTTTTATTGACAAATTCCAGGTAGAATAAATGATTCAATATCTTTACCATGTGGTTTAGCTAAGTACATATACCGTGGAGGTTGAAGAGTCTCTCCATGGTCCTTGACCTTGCTAGCTGGTGACCAGACCTCTGAGTCTGCACTGCGTTCCAGTCCCTCCCTCCATGTCGCCGCTGCAGCCCTCACGTCACGTCTCACCGTCTCCATCCCGTCTCACACCCAACCAGGCTTAAAGGCATCCATTCCTGTGATACAAAGAAGAGAAGAAAAAAAAACTCGCAATAATTCCCGTGGTCATGAATAATCCATCCACAGCAGAAACATGCTTCAGTGCTCTCACCTTGCCTCTCTACGCGCTCTCTCTCTCTCTCTCTCTCTCTCTCTCTCTCTCCCTCTCTCCCTCTCTCTCTCTCTCTCTCTCTCTCCCTCTCTCTCTCTCTCTCTCTCTCTCTCTCTCTCTGGGAACATCCCAGGACTACATAAAAGGCCTTTGAATATGTGGATGTGCGGGGATTTGCTGCAGTGCACACACACACAATGTGATCTAACTAAAGGTTGGAGCTATAAAAGAGCACGATGTTCAGATTATGATATGGGGGGTGGGGGGGTGGGGGGGATCATTTTCAGGGATTTTTCAAATGTCACTGTCTTCGGTTTCCTATTGACGCCTGGCTTCCCCAAGAATACCCTATGGTAGATGATCTGTCAATGCGTTTGAATCCAGTAGGGTAGATACAAGGGCACAGGAGGACAAGCTCCTGTAAAACACATCCCGGTATATATGGGATGATCCAGCAACACCATGTTGGAGAAATAAGAGAAACAATGAACCTTTTACACTACTATTGTCACGACTTCCTACCGAAGGTGGCTCCACTTCCTGTTCGGGCGGAGCTCGGCGGTCGTCGTCACCGGTCTACTAGCTGCCACCGATCCCTTTTCCTTTTCTGTTGGTTTTGTCTTGATTGTTTTCAATTTGGTTCATCAATGGTCTATTTAAACTTCCAGTGCCCTCCTGCTTTTGTGCGGGCTCATTCCTACTGTCAGTGGTGAAGTAGTTTTTCTCCTGTGTAATTTGTTGTATGTTATTTCCTGTTTTTTTCGGTGACATACCTGATTTATGGTCATTGCCTGTTTGTTGGCTGGACCAAGCGAAATAAAGGCATCCATTGGAAGTATTGCTCTCTGCGTCTGACTCTAAAACCAACCACTCCTAGAATTCCGTGACAACTATAGACTTACTGTAGACTTACATTAACTTTTTACCATAGACTTGTTCTAGGTACCATTTAGTTTATGCCATAGACTAAGCTTGGTAAATGTATTTGTTCACTCACATGGAATATGTATTGTTCCAATATGTTGATATTATCTAAGTGAACATCGGTACCAACGGTGGCTGGTGGGTGGAGAAATAGGAGGCGGGGCTCATTGTAATAGCTGGAATGGAATTACTGGAACCGTATCGAACATACGGAAAACCATGTGTTTGATACCGTTTCCATCATTTACAATGAGCCAGTCGTCCTATATCTCCGTCCCACCAGCCTCCTCTGCTTTGTATTCCAAAGTGAACACTATGAAGTCATCGATTCACAATCCAAACAATTGATGAGTCAGAGTAGATGTTTCCCATATGGTACATCAATAGATTTCCTTTGGCCTGGCTCTCTGATGGGAAGTGCCGGCCACCATCTCCTGTGCTTTGTTTAGTGTGATTGATGGGACCTGATATACAGCTGTATGTCTCAAATTGCACTCTATTCCCTGCACAGTGCACTACTTATATGGGCCCTGGTGAAAGACAGTGCACTATATAGGGCATAGGTTTCCATTTGGGATGCAGTATATATATATATATAAATAAATAAACTGGATGTGTTCTGTTCCTCCACAAAGAGGAGAGGAGAGCTGACTCGGCTGCTTCTGTGACAGCTGGAGTCAGTCTGGTCCGTCTGGAAACCTGCCATAATGGATGATAGTGTCCGAAATGGAACCCTAATCTCTATGTAATACCTGGTTAAAAGTAGTGCACTATGTAAGGAATAGGGTACCATTTGAGATGTACCCTTAATCGCTATAGCTCTGGACCACATCGGATATCACCGTCCTGTGTCCATCCATCACTCATCAGACCAGGGTTGAGTCCACACAGGTTTCAAACGTAGGCTTGGTGATCAATTCATTTTTTAATTCAGCCAATTCAGTAAGAAGTTCAATTACATTCTAATCAATGAATTTACAAATCCAGGTAGAAAAAAGTGGGGGACCATTTTCAATTCATAAATGTAAATGAACTTCCTGAATTGACCGAACTGAACACTGCATGGACCCCCAGCCCAGCCTCATGGACACCCAGCCCAGCCTCATGGACCCCGGCCTCATGGACCCCCAGCCCAGCCTCATGGATACCCAGCCTCATGGACACCCAGCCCAGCCTCATGGACCCCCGGCCCAGCCTCATGGACCCCCAGCCCAGCCTCATGGACACCCAGCCCAGCCTCATGGACCCCGGCCTCATGGACCCCCAGCCCAGCCTCATGGATACCCAGCCCCATGGACACCCAGCCCAGCCTCATGGACACCCAGCCCAGCCTCATGGACCCCCGGCCCAGCCTCATGGACACCCAGCCCAGCCTCATGGACCCCCGGCCCAGCCTCATGGACACCCAGCACAGCCTCATGGACCCCCGGCCCAGCCTCATGGACCCCCAGCCCAGCCTCATGGACCCCCGGCCCAGCCTCATGGACCCCCAGCCCAGCCTCATGGACCCCCGGCCCAGCCTCATGGACCCCCAGCCCAGCCTCATGGACCCCCAGCCCAGTCTCATGGACCCCCAGCCCAGCCTTGTCTCTGACCGGTCAGCTACTCCTGAGTAGATGCAGAACAGAAGTCCCCAGGTGTTTTCTCTCGTGTTCACTTCCTCCTGGGACTGAAGCATGGGGAGCTAGCTGAACCACACGACACGGTCCAGTGTCTCCCTGCCTGCCTGCGCAGTTAAAGACGGCATGCTCAGCCAAGCAGAATAATGCCCAAGCAAATAGGAACCGCAACATTCCTCTTCCCCGACAGGTCTGTCTGGGACTCAACACTTCTTTCTCCCAATCTACATTACATTCATGTACTGTGTATGTCTTATTACTTAATACGCAGAGAGGATCATAGTTTCAGACGACACAGGTTTAGAGTTAAGTCTCTAATGGTACCAGACGAGAGGGGAAGGTAATGTCTCTAATGATACCAGACGGAAGGGGAAGGTAATGTCTCTAATGATACCAGACGGAAGGGGAAGTTAATGTATCTAATGGTACCAGACGGAATAGGAAAGGTAATGTATCTAATGATACCAGACGGAAGGGGAAGGTAATGTATCTAATGATACCAGACGGAATATGAAAGGTAATGTATCTAATGATACCAGACGGAAAAGGAAAGGTAATGTATCTAATGATACCAGACGGAAGGGGAAGGTAATGTCTCTAATGATACCAGACGGAAGGGGAAGGTAATGTCTCTAATGATACCAGACGGAAGGGGAAGGTAATGTCTCTAATGGTACCAGACGGAATAGGAAAGTAATGTCTCTAATGGTACCAGACGGAAAGGGAAGGTAATGTCTCTAATGATACCAGACGGAAGGGGAAGGTAATGTCTCTAATGATACCAGACAGAAGGGGAAGGTAATGTCTCTAATGATACCAGACGGAATAGGAAAGGTAATGTCTCTAATGATACCAGACGGAAGGGGAAGGTAATGTCTCTAATGATACCAGATGGAAGGGGAAGGTAATGTCTATAATGATACCAGACGGAAGGGGAAGGTAATGTATCTAATGATACCAGACAGAAGGGGAAGGTAATGTATCTAATGATACCAGACAGAAGGGGAAGGTAGTGTCCCTAATGATACCGGACGGAATAGGAAAGGTAATGTCTCTAATGATACCAGACGGAAGGGGAAGGTAATGTCTCTAATGATACCAGACGGAAGGGGAAGGTAATGTATCTAATGATACAAGACAGAAGGGGAAGGTAATGTATCGAATGATACCAGACGGAAGGGGAAAGTAATGTCTCTAATGGTACCAGACGGAAGGGGAAGGTAATGTCTCTAATGGTACCAGACGGAAGGGAAAGGTAATGTCTCTAATGGTACCAGACGGAGGGGGAAGGTAATATCTCTAATGATACCAGACGGAAGGGGAAGGTAATGTCTCTAATGATACCAGACGGAAGGGGAAGGTAATGTCTCGAATGATACCAGACGGAAGGGGAAGGTAATGTCTCTAATGATACCAGACGGAATAGGAAAGGTAATATATCTAATGATACCAGACGGAATAGGAAAGGTAATGTCTCTAATGATACCAGACGCAAGGGGAAGGTAATGTCTCTAATGATACCAGACGGAAGGGGAAGGTAATGTCTCTAATGATACCAGACGGAAGGGGAAGGTAATGGCTCTAATGGTACCAGACGGAATAGGAAAGGTAATGTCTCTAATGATACCAGACGGAAGGGGAAGGTAATGTCTCTAATGATACCAGACAGAATGGGTAGGTAATGTCTCTAATGATACCAGACGGAAGGGGGTGGTAATGTCTCTAATGGTACCAGACTGAATAGGAAAGGTAATGTCTCTAATGGTACCAGACGGAATAGGAAAGGTAATGTCTCTAATGTTACCAGACGGAAGGGGAAGGTAATGTCTCTAAAATACCAGACGGAAGGGGATGATAATGTCTTTAATGTTACCAGACGGAAGGGGAAGGTAATGTCTCTAAAATACCAGACGGAAGGGGATGATAATGTCTCTAATGATACCAGACGGAAGGGCATGATAATGTATCTAATGATACCAGACGGAAGGGGATGATAATGTCTCTAATGATACCAGACGGAAGGGCATGATAATGTATCTAATGATACCAGACGGAAGGGGATGATAATGTCTCTAATGATACCAGACGGAAGGGCATGATAATGTATCTAATGGTACCAGACGGAAGGGCATGATAATGTATCTAATGGTACCAGACGGAAGGGCATGATAATGTATCTAATGGTACCAGACGGAAGGGCATGATAATGTATCTAATGATACCAGACGGAAGGGGATGATAATGTCTCTAATGGTACCAGCCGGAAGGGCATGATAATGTATCTAATGATACCAGACGGAAGGGGATGATAATGTCTCTAATGGTACCAGACGGAAGGGCATGATAATGTATCTAATGGTACCAGACGGAAGGGCATGATAATGTATCTAATGATACCAGACGGAAGGGGATGATAATGTCTCTAATGGTACCAGACGGAAGGGCATGATAATGTATCTAATGATACCAGACGGAAGGGGATGATAATGTCTCTAATGGTACCAGACGGAAGGGCATGATAATGTATCTAATGGTACCAGACGGAAGGGCATGATAATGTATCTAATGGTACCAGACGGAAGGGCATGATAATGTATCTAATGGTACCAGACGGAAGGGGAAGGTAATGTTCCATATTCCCTAGTTTTTTATTTATTGTATTCCTTTTCTCCCAAAATGTTGTGATTTCCAAATGGGTAGTTAGTCTTGTCGCATCGCTGCAACTCCCTTACGGACTCGGGAGAGGCGAAGGTCGAGAGCAATAGGTACTCAGAAACACGACCTTGCCAAGCAGCACTGCCTCTTGACACACTGGTCGCTAACCCGGAAGCCAGCCTCACCAACGTGCCGGAGGAAATACCATCCAACTGACGGCCGTGTCAGCATGCAGGCGCCCGGCCCACCACAGGAGTCGCTAGAGCGCGATTGGACTAGGACATCCCGGGCCGGCCAAACCCTCACCTAACCCAGACGAAGCTGGGCCAATTGTGCGCCGCCTCATGGGCAGGGGTGTAAAGTACTTAAGTAAAAATACTTTAAAGTACTACTTAAGTAGTTTTTTGGGGGAATCTGTACTTTACTTTACTATTTATATTTTTGACAACTTTTACTTCACTACATTCCTGTAGAAAATATTTTCATTACATACATTTTCCCTGACACCCAAAAGTACTCGTTACATTTTGAATGCTTAGCAGGACAGGAAAATGGTCCAATTCATGTACTTATCAAGATAACATCCCTGGTCATCCCTACTGCCTCTGATCTGGCAGACTCACTAAACACACTTGTATCTTTTGTAAATAATATCTGAGTGTTGGAGTGTGCCCCTGGCTATCTGTACATTTTAAAAACAAGAAAATGGTGCTGTCTGCTTTGCTTAATATAAGGAATTTAAATAATTTAAACTTTTACTTCTACTTTTGATACTTAAGAATATTTTAGCAATTACATTTACTTTAGATACTTAAGTATATTTAAAACCAAATACTTTTAGACTTTTCCTCAAGTAGTATTTTACTGGGTGACTTTCACTTTTACTTGAGTAACTTTCTATTAAAAGGTATCTATACTTTTACTCAAGTACTTTTTCCCACCACCACCACCCACACCCGGGTCTTGGCCGGCTACAAACACAGCCCGGGATCGAACCCGGATCTGTAGTGAAGCCTCTAGCACTTCAATACAGTGCCTTAGACCTCTGTGCCACTCGGGAGAACACGGAGCACTGGTTTTGACCACTACCCATGGGGCTATGGTCAAACAAAGTGTATTATGTAGGGAGTGTGACTGATTTGGAAATACATTTTGAATTTGCAAGTATACATAGTTTGTCTCTTTTGACTTGTTTTAGCAGAATAAAAAAGAATACAAAACTTGTTTCAGTGTTACAGTAGGGGGGTTATAACAGTCTTTGTATTTACTACATACAGTACTGGGAAATTAATAAGCACTTTGCTAGAAACAAAAATCAAAGTCACAGATCAGATCATGTTTTTCCATGTGTGCTTAATAAATCCCTATACCCGCTTTACAGTAGTTGTCTAGTAGTAAGGTTTCCTCTATGTCTCTAGAGTACACACGGCCCGTTGAAAACACATCCAGATCAGAGGAGAAGCTGGGTCGACGACAGAGCAACAGAGTTATGTCTCTAGAGTACACACGGCCCGTTGAAAACACATCCCGATCAGAGGAGAAGCTGGGTCGACGACAGAGCAAGAGTTATGTCTCTAGAGTACACACGGCCTGTTGAAAACACATCCAGATCACAGGAGAAGCTGGGTCGACGACAGAGCAAGAGTTATGTCTCTAGAGTACACACGGCCTGTTGAAAACACATCCAGATCACAGGAGAAGCTGGGTCGACGACAGAGCAAGAGTTATGTCTCTAGAGTACACACGGCCTGTTGAAAACACATCCAGATCACAGGAGAAGCTGGGTCGACGACAGAGCAAGAGTTATGTCTCTAGAGTACACACGGCCTGTTGAAAACACATCCAGATCACAGGAGAAGCTGGGTCGACGACAGAGCAAGAGTTATGTCTCTAGAGTACACACGGCCTGTTGAAAACACATCCAGATCACAGGAGAAGCTGGGTCGACGACAGAGCAAGAGTTATGTCTCTAGAGTACACACGGCCCGTTGAAAACACATCCCGATCAAAGGAGAAACGGGGTCGACGACAGAGCAACAGAGTTATGTCTCTAGAGTACACACGGCCTGTTGAAAACACATCCAGATCACAGGAGAAGCTGGGTCGACGACAGAGCAAGAGTTATGTCTCTAGAGTACACACGGCCTGTTGAAAACACATCCAGATCACAGGAGAAGCTGGGTCGACGACAGAGCAAGAGTTATGTCTCTAGAGTACACACGGCCTGTTGAAAACACATCCAGATCACAGGAGAAGCTGGGTCGACGACAGAGCAAGAGTTATGTCTCTAGAGTACACACGGCCTGTTGAAAACACATCCAGATCACAGGAGAAGCTGGGTCGACGACAGAGCAAGAGTTATGTCTCTAGAGTACACACGGCCTGTTGAAAACACATCCAGATCACAGGAGAAGCTGGGTCGACGACAGAGCAAGAGTTATGTCTCTAGAGTACACACGGCCTGTTGAAAACACATCCAGATCACAGGAGAAGCTGGGTCGACGACAGAGCAAGAGTTATGTCTCTAGAGTACACACGGCCTGTTGAAAACACATCCAGATCACAGGAGAAGCTGGGTCGACGACAGAGCAAGAGTTATGTCTCTAGAGTACACACGGCCCGTTGAAAACACATCCAGATCAGAGGAGAAACGGGGTCGAGGACAGAGCAACAGAGTTATGTCTCTACAGTACACACGGCCCGTTGAAAACACATCCCGATCAGATGAGATGCTGGGTCGACGACAGAGCAACAGAGTTATGTCTCTACAGTATACACGGCCCGTTGAAAACACATCCAGATCAGAGGAGAAACGGGGTCGAGGACAGAGCAACAGAGTTATGTCTCTACAGTACACACGGCCCGTTGAAAACACATCCCGATCAGAGGAGATGCTGGGTCGACGACAGAGCAACAGAGTTGTCTCTACAGTACACACGGCCCGTTGAAAACACATCCCGATCAGAGGAGAAGCTGGGTCGACGACAGAGCAACAGAGTTATGTCTCTAGAGTACACACGGCCTCCCGATCAGAGGAGAAGCTGAGTCGATGACAGAGCAACAGAGCTTCTGTGCAGCCATCAGAGACAGGACAGAGTGGCTAATGATCCTGTCTCATGACCTCAGAGATCAATGCAGCTCAGCGCTGGAGTTCTCTGCTTGTATCCCAAATGTCACCTTATTCCCTATATAGTTCCCTATATTTCATGACAAATTACATTATCAACTGAAATTATCTGTTTCTATTAGATGATATTATCAACTGAAAATATCTCTGTTTCTATTAGATGATATTATCAACTGAAAATATCTCTGTTTCTATTAGATGATATTATCAACTGAAAATATCTCTGTTTCTATTAGATGATATTATCAACTGAAATGATCTCTGTTTCTATTAGATGATATTATCAACTGAAATTATCTCTGTTTCTATTAGATGATATTATCAACTGAAATTATCTCTGTTTCTATTAGATGATATTATCAACTGAAATTATCTCTGTTTCTATTGGATGATATTATCCACTTTAGCACTATATAAGAGATATGCGATTTGGAGGTTATAGCTGGAGATTCTCTGTTATAGTTGGAGATTCTCTGTTATAGTTGGAGATTCTCTGTTATAGTTGGAGAGTCTCTGTTATAGTTGGAGAGTCTCTGTTTTATAGTTGGAGATTCTCTGTTATAGTTGGAGATTCTCCGTTATAGTTGGAGATTCTCCGTTATAGTTGGAGATTCTCCGTTATAGTTGGAGATTCTCTGTTATAGTTGGAGATTCTCCGGTATAGTTAGAGATTCTCCATTATAGTTGGAGATTCTCCGTTATAGTTGGAGATTCTCTGTTATAGTTGGAGATTCTCCGGTATAGTTAGAGATTCTCCATTATAGTTGGAGATTCTCCGTTATAGTTGGAGAGTCTCCGTTATAGTTGGAGAGTCTCTGTTATAGTTGGAGAGTCTCTGTTATAGTTGGAGAGTCTCTGTTATAGTTGGAGAGTCTCTGTTATAGTTGGAGAGTCTCTGTTATAGTTGGAGAGTCTCTGTTATAGTTGGAGAGTCTCTGTTATAGTTGGAGAGTCTCTGTTATAGTTGGAGAGTCTCTGTTATAGTTGGAGAGTCTCCGTTATAGTTGGAGATTCTCTGTTATAGTTGGAGAGTCTCTGTTATAGTTGGAGAGTCTCTGTTATAGTTGGAAATTCTCTGTTCTAGTTGGAGATTCTCTGTTATAGTTGGAGATTCTCCGTTATAGTTGGAGATTCTCTGTTCTAGTAGGAGATTCTCCATTATAGTTGGAGATTCTCCGTTATAGTTGGAGAGTCTCAATTATAGCTAAAGGAGTTGGGCTCAAACATCGCTCCTCGACATAAAAATAATATATATAAAAAAATAGCTTCATTTCACACTAAGAACATAGGATATAAGAAATTGATATAGAAATAAATGTATGATACATTTATAATAGTATATTTACTGATATTACAGTGCATTTCACAATGGCATTTTTGATTACCAATCTGATGTATAAACTCCTGACTAATCTAAGAAAATACTGAGAAGTGTATTTAAAATAAAACACTTTCATTGTAAAGAGACGGGTCAGGGCTTCTGTTCCACTGATTCCCAACAGAGGGCTCTGCAGAGTGATGTCCACACAGAGTTCAACACTAGGCTACCATATGATCCACTGACCATTTAAAATATTAAGGGACTGTTTGTATCTAGTGTCTCAGAGCAGGAGTGCTGATCTAGGATCAGCCCCCCCCCCCCCCCGTCCATGTTATCTTATTCAGTGTGATCTAAAGGACAAAACTGATCATAAATCAGCACACTTACGATGAGACACTCAATACGTATGGTCCCTGATAACAGCACTAGGGAGAATCTAGACCCACTCCCATGTTGGATCGTGCCCATTAAAATATTAATATCTAAAAATCACTGAGAAGAATCGCTGATATTTCTCTTTTTCATGACAAATTACATTATCAACTGAAATGATCTCTGTTTCTATTAGATGATATTATCAACTGAAATGATCTCTGTTTCTATTAGATGATATTATCAACTGAAATTATCTCTGTTTCTATTAGATGATATTATCAACTGAAATTATCTCTGTTTCTATTAGATGATATTATCAACTGAAATTATCTCTGTTTCTATTAGATGATATTATCAACTGAAAACATCCAACCTCAAGTGTATGAGGTTCTAATTAGATCGTATTATCTCTCTCCCCCCGTATCTATTTCTATATCTACCCTCTCTGTTTACCCCCTCTCTCACTGTTTCTGCTTACCCCCACCCACTCTCTCACCCTCTCTGTTTACCCCCACTCTCTCTCACTCTCTCTCTCTCTCCCACTCTCTCTCTCTCTCCCACTCTCTGTCTCTCTCTCTCTCTCACCCTCTCTGTTTACCCCCACTCTCTCACCCTCTCTGTTTACCCCCACTCTCTCTCTCTCTCTCACTCACTCTCTCTCTCTCTCTCTCTCTCTCACCCACTCTCTCACCCTCTCTGTTTACCCCCACTCTCTCTCTCTCACTCTCTCACCCACTCTCTCACCCACTCTGTTTACCCCCACTCACTCACCCACTCTCTCACCCACTCTGTTTACCCCCACTCTCTCTCTCTCTCTCTCTCTCCCACTTGGTTTTTCAGAGGCTTATATCTCAGACTCTTCTCACCAGAACTTCCTCCTTCTGCCCTGAAGCAATAAGGGACTATAGCTCTGTAGATGTTTGCTGAGAGAGAAAAAAGTCCCACTAGTCTTCTCCTCTTCATGATGGTAGATTGAACATTCAGAGTGTGGAAGTAAACCAAAAACCCCTACAACCCTAAACAGAACCAGGGAACAGCAACAGCCAACCTCCATAATTTATTCATACGTTTCTCTTCTTTCACATAGAGAACTTCCTTAGTCAACAGCAATTAGTGCTGCGGAGAGAAGTTACAGCTCCCCTGATTAAACAAATCACATCTACTGCATGAATACTAAATTACATTAATTACTACTAGTGTACAGAAGCAGTCTAGGCACACTATCATGCACTAAATAGGGAAAATGGTGCCATTTGGGATGCAGTCATTAATTATTAGTGTATAGAAGCAGAAGAAACAGTCCTGGGTTTTGAAGTCGTGATTGGTAGGTCTGGGTTAGGTTTTGAAGTCGTGATCTGGTAGGTCTGGGTTAGGTTTTGAAGTCGTGATCTGGTAGGTCTGGGTTAGGTTTTGAAGTCGTGATCTGGTAGGTCTGGGTTAGGTTTTGAAGTCGTGATGTGGTAGGTCTGGGTTAGGTTTTGAAGTCGTGATTGGTAGGTCTGGGTTAGGTTTTGAAGTCGTGATCTGGTAGGTCTGGGTTAGGTTTTGAAGTCGTGATTTGGTAGGTCTGGGGACAGAAGCTTGTAAGGAGCCTGTGGGCGTCAGACTTGATACACCGGTACCTTTTGCCGTGCGGAAGCAGAGAGAACCCGGTCCTTCCATTCACACTGCCTGATAGAGGTCCTGGATGGCTGTCCGCACCACCCTCTGTAGTTGCCATGCAATCGAGGGCGGTGCTATTGCCATATCAAGCAGTCATACAGCCAAACAAGATGCTCTCGATGGCGCAGCTGTAGAACTTTGAGGGCCTACATATAATTCACTACAATATATTTGCCTAATGTGTACCCAATTATATTATATAGTACTTTAAGGATGGAATAAGTAGCCTGACACATGGTCTATTACTAAGTAATCCTACATCCTAAAGTATTCAGACCCCTTGACTTTTTGCACATTTTATTACGTTACAACCCTAATTTAAAATTGATTAAAATTGTCACCCCCCCATCATCAAACTACGCACAATTCCCGAAATTTAGCAAATTTACTACAAATAAAAAACTGTAATATCACATTTACATAAGTATTGAGACCCTTTACTCAGTACTTTGTTGAAGCATCTTTAGCAGCGATTACAGCCAAATCTTCTTGGGTATGGCGCTACAAGCTTGGCACACCTGTATTTGGGAAGTTTCTCCCATTCTTCTCTGCAGATTCTCTCAAGCTCTGTCAGGTTGGATGGGGAGCATCGCTGCACAGCTATTTTCAGGTCTCTCCAGAGATGTTTGATCATGTTCAAGTCCGGGCTCTGGCTGGGCTAGTCAAGGACATTCAGAGACTTTTCCCAAAGCCACTCCTGCGTTGTCTTGGCTGTGTGCTTAGGGTTGTTGTCCTGTTGGAAGGTGATCCATTGCCCTAGTCTGATGTCCTGAGCAGGTTTTCATCAAGGATCTTTCTGTACTTTGCTCTGTTCATCTTTGCCTCAATCCTGACTAGTCTCCCAGTCCCTACCGCTGAAAATCATCCCTACAGCATGATGCTGCCACCACCATGCTTGACCATAGGGATGGTGCCAGGTTTCCTCCAGATGTGACACTTGGCATTCAGGCCAAAAATAACCTTGGTTTCATCAGACCAGAGAATCTTATTTCTCATGGTCTGAGAGTCCTTTTGGCAAACTCCAAGCGGGCTGTTATGTGCCTTTTACAGAGGAGTGGCTTCCGTCTGGTCACTCTACCATAAAGGCCTGATTGGTGGAGTGCTGCAGAGATGGTTGTCCTTCTGAAAGGTTCTCCTGTCTCCACAGAGGAACTCTGGAGCTCTGTCAGGGTGACCATCAGGCCCTTCTCCCCTGATTGGTCAGTTTTGCTGGGCGGCCATCTTTAGGAAGAGACTTGCCGGTTCCAAACTTCTTCCATTTAAGAACTGTGTTCTTGCGGACCTTCAATGTTGCAAAACTTTTTGGTACCCTTCACCAGATCTGTGAACCGACAACCCTGTCTCGGCGCTATACAGACAATTCCTTCGACCTCATGGCTTGGTTTTTGCTCTGGCATGCACTGTCAACTGTGGTATCTTATATAGAAAGGTGTGTCCCTTTCCAAATCATGTCCAATCAATTGAATTTACCACGGGTGGACTCCAATCAAGTTGTAGAAACATCTCAAGGATGATCAATGGAAACAGGATGCACCTGAGTTCAATTTCGAGACTTATAGCAAAGAGTCTGAATACTTATGTAAATAAGGTATTTCTGTTTATTTTATATTTAATACATTTGCAAAAAATGTCTTCATTATGGGGTATTGTGTGTAGATTAATGAGGAAAAATTATAATTTACTAAATTTTAGAATAAGTCTTAACGTTACAAAATGTGGATAAAATGAAGGGGTCTGAATCCTTTCCGAATGCACCGTGTGTTACATCATCTGGTTTTATCTACTATGATAGGCCTTGACTCCTTAAAATACCAACATGTTGTTGGCAAACAGCTCAAGCTTCAGCCATTGGCCTTTACAGTCCTGTGTTGAGGAAAAAACGACCTCAAAGCCCTGATATGAACACATTGGGTTGTGTAACTCAGGGCACAGCAGGGTGGATTGCTCCACCGTTCTATTCCAAAATGGCACCCTATCCTCTATATAGTGCACTACATTTGATCAAGCCTGGTCAAAAGCAGTGTACCAAATAGGGAATAGGGTGCCATTTGGACCGATTCAACCGTCACGTGAAAAAAACATGAACACACTTTGTCCAAATCAATGTGTTTGTATGAACTTACCAAGATGGGATGTCAAAGAGCAATTTCACAATAAACTATAAACACACATTTACACACAGTAAATTGCTGTAAGATTTAGCAAAGCTACTTCGAATATCTCTGTTCACTAGTAAATAGTAATCGTATCTATTTGAGTAGAATCAGATGCGAGTATTCTGTCACATTTAGCCTACAATTTTTACTATCCGTCTCGCTATCTCATTTTTGAACGAGACGAATGAAGTAGTTTGTATCACGTTGTAGGTTAAGATTGTAACAATTATACTTTTGTAGCATAATATCTAATGTTGCAACGTGGTAACGAACAATCCTGTGCCCTCATAATCTTTGACATTGGGGTTCATTTTCAGAGCAGTGTTTAAAGACTACAAGAATGTGACAGTGATTTCCTACTTCCAAAACGCTTCCGCTGTCATCTTAAAGAAACACACCGCCTCTCATCAAGCATCATCATGTTTTATTTGATTTTATTGGAGTGGATCGGGGTGATAAAGTTGGTATTGTGATAGGCTGGGGCGGATCAGAATGACCCTGATTCGCTGTTGTCTCTGAACCCTTTCTGGCACGTAACAAAGGCTCAGCCGTGACTGGCACTTGTGTTCTACCAGCTGCGACACTCGGTGCTCGATTGCTTTCGACTGTAAGGACCATGGCGGATACATGGGATAATGTTACAATTCCTGAGTTCAACTCCCTTCTTCAAATGGATCCCTACCTCAAACAGTACGAAAAGGACTTCAGGAGGAGGTAAAAAAATGGCTTTTTCAGCGCTAAAATGCTGCACAGCTCACAGTTCAAGCTCGTCGCCGTACCGTGCACAACCGTCAGGCTCGAGCTGGTATACATGTCTATTCGTAAAAACACCAGAAACACCAGATAGATACATATTTGTTCATATCCTACAGTCGCCTTCTAGTACATTCATTGAGTGACATTTGAGAGAACCGCAGCATAGCGGTCGCATGACAGCTTGCTGTGCCCTTAACAGTCGCAGTGACCAGAAGCCCGGGCTAACCGGTTTGCTAATGGTATGGTGTTCGTTCGCCTGTCATCCTTACTACAATACCAAATATTCTCCTCGACGTGGTCATACTATTATATTGTTACAATTACAAAGCAATACTATAGTCATGTTAGCTATGTCTTTGGTGCCAGTGGCTGGCCGGTAGTAAACTAGCTACCACACTCTTTCACCATCCATCCCTCCTTCCCCTCCTTCCTTGACAACTCATTTGTTCCAGCCAGCCAGGTGGTTCCGCCCAGTGTATGACTGAACACGCCAGCATGGTTGAGGAGGCAGGCACCCTACTTCTGTGTGTGTGTGTGTGTGTGTCAGAGCATTATTATTAGCTACATTTCAGAGCCTAAAACCATGTGGTTCTGGCTAGTAGATACATTGTAACACTCCTGCTGCTGGCCTGTGACGTTCTTCATCAGATGCAACATTGTAGCATCACTATAGCTGTATGACTGTGGTCATAACCATTGACTGACTATATAGGTGACAACGTTAAGATGTTTGTCTCCATGATGTTTCCAGATACAATCCACTAGTCAAATGTTATGAATCATAATTTAACAATGATTTTATTTCACTAACGTCAACCACTGTCTTCTACTGCATTACTTAATGTATCAGAAGTATAGGGACTTTTATACTGAACACAACATATAAACACAACAATTTCAACATACCCAGTTTAATAGAATCACAGGCATCATCATCGTGTGAATTCTCTGGTTGCTGTGTGTAGGCTAGTCTCTGTAGCAGACTCTGGGTAGACTACCGTCTCTGTAGCAGACTCTGGGTAGACTACAGTCTCTGTAGCAGACTCTGGGTAGACTACAGTCTCTGTAGCAGACTCTGGGTAGACTACAGTCTCTGTAGCAGACTCTGGGTAGACTACAGTCTCTGTAGCAGACTCTGGGTAGACTACAGTATATGTAGCAGACTCTGGGTAGACTACAGTCTCCGTAGCAGACTCTGGGTGCTGTGTTTAGGCTAGTCTACAGACCTCTGGGTGCTGTATTTAGGCTAGTCTCTGTAGCAGACTCTGGGTGCTGTGTGTAGGCTAGTCTACATACCCCTGGGTGCTGTGTTTAGGCAAGTCTCTGTAGCAGACTCTGGGTGCTGTGTGTAGGCTAGTCTACAGACCCCCGGGTGCTGTGTTTAGGCTAGTCTCTGTAGCAGACTCTGGGTGCTGTGTGTAGGCTGGTCTACAGACCCCTGGGTGCTATGTGTAGGCTAGTCTCTGTAGCAGACTCGGGGTGCTGTGTTTAGGCTAGTCTCTGTAGCAGACTCTGGGTGCTGTATGTAGGTTAGTCTCTGTAGCAGACTCTGGGTGCTGTATGTAGGCTAGTCTACAGACCTCTGGGTGCTGTATGTAGGTTAGTCTCTGTAGCAGACTGGGTGCTGTATGTAGGTTAGTCTCTGTAGCAGACTCTGGGTGCTGTATGTAGGCTAGTCTACAGACCCCTGGGTGCTGTGTGTAGGCTAGTCTCTGTAGCAGACTCGGGGTGCTGTGTTTAGGCTAGTCTCTGTAGCAGACTCTGGGTGCTGTATGTAGGCTAGTCTACAGACCCCTGGGTGCTGTGTGTAGGCTAGTCTCTGTAGCAGACTCTGGGTGCTGTGTTTAGGCTAGTCTCTGTAGCAGACTCTGGGTGCTGTGTGTAGGCTAGTCTCTGTAGCAGACTCTGGGTGCTGTATGTAGGCTAGTCTACAGACCTCTGGGTGCTGTATGTAGGCTAGTCTCTGTAGCAGACTCTGGGTGCTGTATGTAGGCTAGTCTACAGACCTACTGACAGTACAGTGGCCTACTCTTACCATGTGAGTCATTCAGACAGATCCAAATGGGCCCAGATCACTGTGTAGGGAATAATTGACCATTTGTGTGCAGAGTAGAAGTAGTTAACTATAGTGAAGCATCCTTTTTATTCTGTAGTATTTTAGTATTGTGGAGTCGCTACAATGTTGTTGATCCATCCTCCGTTTTCTGCCATTCAACTTTGTACCTTTAAAAAAATAAAATTATCACCAATGGCCTCGCGGTGACTTCCCTGAGCTGTTTCCTTCCTGTGTTTCAGTTCCAAAGGACGACTGCATCTTTGATGTGTCTGGGTAGTTTTTAATAATTCATCCACAGCCTAATTATTTGCTTGACCATGCTAAAAGATATATTCAATGTCTGATTTGTCATCGTTCCCCGTTTACCAACCCCTGCCCTTCTTTGTGAGGCTCTTTGAAAAGCTCCTGGTCTTTGTAGTTTAATCTTTTTCAAAAGCTCCTGGTCTTTGTAGTTTAATCTGTGCTTGAAATTCTGATACATGACTCTGGGACCTTACAGATGTTGTATGTATTTTATACATTTTTATTTTACCTTTTTATTTCACTAGGCAAGTCAGTTAAGAACAAATCCTTATTTGCGGGACAGAGGAAGGGGGGGTAGTCATTCCAAAAAAATAATGTCAAAGAAAGTTCAAGGTGGTGTGAACTTCCTATAGGCACTCTGTACCTTTTTTAAATACTATTTTGAGATCACAGGCCTACTGGTTGGCTACACTGTGAATAAAACATGCTGATATCTTATCCAGGCAGAAAACAACGTTGTCTGTAGTCTACCCAGAAAACAACGGTTCTGTGTAATTTAGCCCCTGTCCCCTGGGTGCTGGAATAGGCAGTGAACCTGGGACTTACACATTTTTACACTGCTGTTTAATTAACTCCTGGTTCAGATACAGACAGTGCAATTTGTGACTGAATGCCATTCGTGTCTCTCCAGGGTGGTCACTAATAGTTAATTACAGCTACATTACTGTAGCATTTATTTTTTTTAGCTTACCTTAGGCTATAGTAGTAGTCCATACTGTAGTTAAATGCACACATCTTTAAAACACATTTTTTTTAGTTTACCTATAATGGTAGTCCATACTGTAGTTAGTTACTGTAGTTATTATTTTTTTTTTAATAGGGTACTTGGCTAAAACAGATACACTTGAACATATTGGGTATTGGCTGACTGAGTGTTTGTGGTTCAAATGGCACCCTATTCTCTCTTCCTACATGGTGCACTGTAACCCAACAAGGTCTCTTATATTTGTGTCCGTATGTAGACTTTGTGTCTGTATAGAGAGCCACTTTAAACAATGCTATTTAATATAATGTTTACATACCCTACATTATTATTATTATTATTATTATTATTATTATACTTTTGTTTTGATTATATTCTGTTTATTGTGGCATCACTGTTTTCACCAAATCATATTCCTGTACACAGGTTTATTTGGTGAAATTTCGCTGCTTCCTTCTGAATAGGGAACCGTCTGGGCCAGCGACAGAGTCTCATGTGTTGGACAGAGTAACTTGATGTGAACTCATTTCTGTTGACGAGGTTCCTTTTGTGGTGAGTGGCCCCTGCGCCGACCTTCTCTTGACAGGTCTGGTTGTCTTAGGTAAACAGAACAACAGGGTTCTACAGTCAACAGACGGAGGTGACCGACTCCCTTTCAGGTCGTTACTGGGCTGCTGATGGTTTTTTGCTGCTTCAGTCTGGTCGTTGTGATTTACATTTTACATTTTTTTTTAAAGAGACAGTGGTCATCACTAGGCGGCTTCCACCCGGTTACGTAACCCTGCACCTTAGAGGTTTCTGCCCCATATACAGTTCAAAAGTTTGTGGTCACTTAGAAATGTCCTTGTTTTTGAAAGAAAAGCACGTGGATTTTTTTTTCTTCTCTTCATTAAAATAACATAAAACTGATAAGAAATACAGTGTAGACATTGTTAATGTTGTAAATGACTATTGTAGCTGGAAACGGCTTGACTAATTATTTTTTACGTTTTGGTTCATTCAGTTCACCAATCCGTTCGGCCTTTACTACCCTTTTAATTAGCATTGAAAAGCCAATCCATTCTTTCTTAGCCAATTAAAAATCTCTCCCGGTCTTCTGAATCAAGCTTGTGACGTCTTTACAGTAGCCTCAGTTTCATACTGTATTGTCTTTGCAGTAGCCTCAGTTTCATACTGTATTGTCTCTGCAGTAGACTCAGTTTCATTCTGTATTGTCTTCGCAGTAGCCTCAGTTTCATTCTGTATTGTCTTCGCAGTAGACTCAGTTTCATTCTGTATTGTCTTTGCAGTAGACTCAGTTTCATTCTGTATTGTCTTTGCAGTAGCCTCAGTTTCATTCTGTATTGTCTTTGCAGTAGCCTCAGTTTCATTCTGTATTGTCTTTGCAGTAGACTCAGTTTCACTCTGTATTGTCTTTGCAGTAGACTCAGTTTCACTCTGTATTGTCTTTGCAGTAGACTCAGTTTCACTCTGTATTGTCTTTGCAGTAGCCTCAGTTTCACTCTGTATTGTCTTTGCAGTAGCCTCAGTTTCATACTCTGTATTGTCTTTGCAGTAGCCTCAGTTTCATACTGTGTTGTCTTTGCAGTAGCCTCAGTTTCATACTGTGTTGTCTTTGCAGTAGCCTCAGTTTCATACTGTGTTGTCTTTGCAGTAGCCTCAGTTTCATACTGTGTTGTCTTTGCAGTAGACTCAGTTTCATACTGTGTTGTCTTTGCAGTAGCCTCAGTTTCATACTGTACTGTCTAAGCAGTAGACTATGCTTCTGAGGGGCAGCTAGCCTGAACACACCCAGTCAAAGATTTTCAGTTTGCAGGCAGACACTGGAATACATTTGAGTCATTTTAGCGAGTTGCAGCTGTCCAGACAGGAAATGACAAGTGCCTGGATTAAGGACCTGTGTCTCTTCCTGTGTGCGGTAGGGTCGTACTCTACGGATGTCGTAGGGCATGAACCTGCAGGATCGAGTCACTGCTTTGATGTTTGCAGGACGACAGGGGTGTTGTCCAGGGTTACGCCAAGATGCTTTGATGTTTGCAGGAAGACGACAGGGGTGTTGTCCAGGGTTACGCCAAGATGCTTTAATGTTTGCAGGAAGACGACAGGGGTGTTGTCCAGGGTTACGCCATGATGCTTTGATGTTTGCAGGAAGACTACAGGGGTGTTGTCCAGGGTTACGCCAAGATGCCTTGATGTTTGCAGGACGACAGGGGTGTTGTCCAGGGTTACGCCAAGATGCTTTGATGTTTGCAGGAAGACGACAGGGGTGTTGTCCAGGGTTACGCCAAGATGCCTTGATGTTTGCAGGAAGACGACAGGGGTGTTGTCCAGGGTTACGCCAAGATGCTTTGATGTTTGCAGGAAGACAGGGGTGTTGTCCAGGGTTACGCCAAGATGCCTTGATGTTTGCAGGAAGACAGGGGTGTTGTCCAGGGTTACGCCAAGATGCTTTGATGTTTGCAGGAAGACAACAGGGGTGTTGTCCAGGGTTACGCCAAGATGCTTTGATGTTTGCAGGAAGACAGGGGTGTTGTCCAGGGTTACGCCAAGATGCTTTGATGTTTGCAGGAAGACGACAGGGGTGTTGTCCAGGGTTACGCCATGATGCTTTGATGTTTGCAGGAAGACGACAGGGGTGTTGTCCAGAGTTACGCCAAGATGCTTTGATGTTTGCAGGAAGACAGGGGTGTTGTCCAGGGTTACGCCAAGATGCTTTGATGTTTGCAGGAAGACAGGGGTGTTGTCCAGGGTTACGCCATGATGCTTTGATGTTTGCAGGAAGACGACAGGGGTGTTGTCCAGGGTTACGCCAAGATGCCTTGATGTTTGCAGGAAGACGACAGGGGTGTTGTCCAGGGTTACGCCAAGATGCTTTGATGTTTGCAGGAAGACGACAGGGGTGTTGTCCAGGGTTACGCCATGATGCTTTGATGTTTGCAGGAAGACAGGGGTGTTGTCCAGGGTTACGCCAAGATGCTTTGATGTTTGCAGGAAGACAGGTGTGTTGTCCAGGGTTACGCCATGATGCTTTGATGTTTGCAGGAAGACAGGGGTGTTGTCCAGGGTTACTCCAAGATGCTTTGATGTTTGCAGGAAGACGACAGGGGTGTTGTCCAGGGTTACGCCAAGATGCTTTGATGTTTGCAGGAAGACGACAGGGGTGTTGTCCAGGGTTACGCCAAGATGCTTTGATGTTTGCAGGAAGACGACAGGGGTGTTGTCCAGGGTTACGCCATGATGCTTTGATGTTTGCAGGAAGACAACAGGGGTGTTGTCCAGGGTTACGCCATGATGCTTTGATGTTTGCAGGACGACAGGGGTGTTGTCCAGGGTTACGCCATGATGCTTTGCACACTGGGAGTCACTCTGTCACGTTTTATGAGTGACAAAGTGAGGGCTTTGTCATAGGCTGCCTTTTGCTCTGTCCCTAGACGTGTCCCTGCCACATCTGCCTGTCAAGCAGGATGACAAACAATTTTACATATAGAGGCAGGCATGGCGGGAGCTGGGTTTGTGTCCCAAATGACTCACTGTTCCCTATATAGTGCACTTCTTTTGACTAGGGCCCCATAGGGCAGTGCACTATGTCGAGAATAGGTTGCCGTTTGGAACGTACACCTACAGGCGCTGCTGCAGGGGGCAGGTTAAACCTTGATCAGCCCCAAGTGTGCTGCCGGAGGCCCTCGTAGGACTAAAACTAACACTGTGTCAGCCTCCTGTGTGCTGCTTTAGGCCCTCGAAGGACTAACGCAAAAACACCGGCATGGAAATCAACAGCCTTCGCTTGGCGTTGCTACAGCCAGGAAGGAGCTTGCTGCTTTGGTGGATCAGTGATAGGACTTCAGATGAATTATCAGAGAGAGACACCCCAGTATACAGACCTGTAGGGACCAGAGAGAAAGAGAGGTATACATACCTGTAGAGAGAGGGAGAGAGATCTGTAGGGACCACATTTGCTGGTTTTGTTATGAGCTTGTTATCATCTTTCATAGTTGAAGACATTTTTCTGTTGCTGCAACATTGAGTTTTTTTTTAATAAAGTAAAATCAATAGTGAGAAGATGGATTGTAGAGATGGTTGTTGTCTGATTTGAACATGCTAGTAGTTGTAGAGCTCCTCTTTGCTAGCCTGAAGGTCACCGACCAAACCCTCCACACTACCGTGTTAATGAATCAGGTTGATGCTGGCATCAATCAGGCTTTCTGACCCTATTGGACTTCATTAGGTCACTTCGATACAAATGCAGCTACTAATACAGGACTAGACAGGACACAGCACTAGACTATTACAATATGGGGCTAATAGACTACTAATATAATACAGGACTACTAATATAATACAGGACTAATAGACTACTAATGTAATACAGGACTACTAATGTAATACAGGACAAATAGACTACTAATATAATACAGGACTACTAATATAATACAGGACTAATAGACTACTAATATAATACAGGACTAATAGACTACTAATATAATACAGGACTACTATATATTACTACTATATACTATATATATACTAATATAATACAGGACTAATAGACTACTAATATGTAATACAGGACTAATAGACTACTAATATGTAATACAGGACTGCTAATGTAATACAGGACTACTAATATATAATACAGGACTAATAGACTACTAATGTAATACAGGACTACTAATGTAATACAGGACTACTAATGTAATACAGGACTACTAATATATAATACAGGACTAATAGACTACTAATATAATACAGGACTACTAATATAATACAGGACTACTAATATATAATACAGAATTAATAGACTACTAATATAATACAGGACTACTAGACTACTAATATAATACAGGACTAGTAGACTACTAATATAATATATAGGACTACTAATATAATACAGGACTACTCATATGTAATACAGGACTACTCATATGTAATACAGGACTACTCATATGTAATACAGGACTACTCATATGTAATACAGGACTACTCATATGTAATACAGGACTACTCATATGTAATACAGGACTGCTAATGTAATACAGGACTACTAATGTAATACAGGACTACTAATATATAATACAGGACTAATAGACTACTAATATAATACAGGACTACTAATATAATACAGGACTAATAGACTAATGTAATACAGGACTACTAATATAATACAGGACTACTAGACTACTAATATAATACAGGACTACTAATATAATACAGGACTACTAATATATAATACAGGACTAATAGACTACTAATATAATACAGGACTACTAATATAATACAGGACTAATAGACTACTAATGTAATACAGGACAAATAGACTACTAATATAATACAGGACTAATAGACTACTAATATAATACAGGACTACTAATATAATACAGGACTAATAGACTAATGTAATACAGGACTACTAATATAATACAGGACTACTAGACTACTAATATAATACAGGACTAGTAGACTACTAATATAATATATAGGACTACTAATATAATACAGGACTACTCATATGTAATACAGGACTACTCATATGTAATACAGGACTACTCATATGTAATACAGGACTACTCATATGTAATACAGGACTACTCATATGTAATACAGGACTACTCATATGTAATACAGGACTACTCATATGTAATACAGGACTACTCATATGTAATACAGGACTACTCATATGTAATACAGGACTACTCATATGTAATACAGGACTACTCATATGTAATACAGGACTACTCATATGTAATACAGGACTGCTAATGTAATACAGGACTACTAATGTAATACAGGACTACTAATATATAATACAGGACTAATAGACTACTAATATAATACAGGACTACTAGACTACTAATATAATACAGGACTAGTAGACTACTAATATAATATATAGGACTTCTAATATAATATATAGGACTACTAATATAATACAGGACTACTAATATATTACAGGACTACTAATATAATACACGACTAATAGACTACTAATATATAATACAGGACTAATAGACTACTAATATATATAATACAGGACTACTAATATATATAATACAGGACTACTAATATATATAATACAGGACTACTAATATATAATACAGGACTACTAATATATAATACAGGACTACTAATATAATACAGGACTACTAATATAATACAGGACTACTAATATAATACAGGACTACTAATATATTACAGGACTACTAATATATTACAGGACTACTAATATAATACAGGACTACTAATATAATACAGGACTACTAATATAATACAGGACTACTAATATAATACTAATATAATACAGGACTACTAATGTAATACAGGACTACTAATATATTACAGGACTACTAATATAATACTAATATAATACAGGACTACTAATATAATACAGGACTACTAATATATTACAGGACTACTAATATAATACAGGACTACTAATATAATACACGACTACTAATATAATACAGGACTACTAATATAATACTAATATAATACAGGACTACTAATATAATACAGGACTACTAATATAATACAGGACTACTAATATAATACTAATATAATACAGGACTACTAATATAATACAGGACTACTAATATAATACAGGACTACTAATATAATACAGGACTACTAATATAATACAGGACTACTAATATAATACAGGACTACTAATGTAATACAGGACGACTAATGTAATACAGGACGACTAATATAATACAGGACTACTAATATAATACAGGACTACTAATGTAATACAGCACCTTAACTTTTATGAGGGAAAACCTCAAACTGACTGTGGAACAGTGTTTAGGCTTAGGGGCAGCAATATGGTGATTTCAGAACATTGAGTTGGCTACCCCTGGTGGTAGAATATTCCTCTACACCAGAGCTGCCAAACCCTCTTCTTCCTTGTAGGTTCAACCCTAATTCACAGCGGATTTGATTAATTGGCTGTTCACCAAGACCTTAACTAGCTTTAATCAGGTGTGTTAGGTTGGGGTTGGACTGAATACATTCAGGATGGCAGATCTCCAGGAAGAGGGTGGGGCAGCGTGCTCCCCCCCCCCCCCCCCCCTGGCTTGTATTCAAAAGTGTCTGAGTAGAGTGCTGATCTAGGAGGAGAGCACGACTAGGAACTGAAGGAGGAGAGCACGACTAGGAACTGAAGGAGGAGAGCACGACTAGAAATTGACCCTTTTATCTGTGGATTAGTTGTCAGAGTAGAGGACCTTGTGCATTTTTTTTAGGTAAAATAACAACCCAATGTTTTATATCCCAGGACAAATGACCTAGCAACAGCAAACTAGCTAGCTTAATTGCCATATATTGTTTAATGCTTTTCGACCTGTCCCCAAATTTAATGTAGTTGGTTCAGAGTTCGTTTTGATATTTCAACCTGCGTGTCCTGATCGCGTCTGGTGTGGACGTGCAAAATCAGCATGTGTGCGATGACGTCTAGTCAGCATGTTATGCTGCAATCTGAGCAGGAAGTTGTCACAGCATCCTGACTGTTATGCTGCAATCTGAGCAGGAAGTTGTCACAGCATCCTGACTGTTATGCTGCAATCTGAGCAGGAAGTTGTCACAGCATCCTGACTGTTATGCTGCAATCTGAGCAGGAAGTTGTCACAGCATCCTGACTGTTATGCTGCAATCTGAGCAGGAAGTTGTCACAGCATCCTGACTGTTATGCTGCAATCTGAGCAGGAAGTTGTCACAGCATCCTGACTGTTATGCTGCAATCTGAGCAGGAAGTTGTCACAGCATCCTGACTGTTATGCTGCAATCTGAGCAGGAAGTTGTCACAGCATCCTGACTGTTATGCTGCAATCTGAGCAGGAAGTTGTCACAGCATCCTGACTGTTATGCTGCAATCTGAGCAGGAAGTTGTCACAGCATCCTGACTGTTATGCTGCAATCTGAGCAGGAAGTTGTCACAGCATCCTGACTGTTTACTGCAATCTGAGTAGGAAGTTGTCACAGCATCCTGACTGTTATGCTGCAATCTGAGCAGGAAGTTGTCACAGCATCCTGACTGTTATGCTGCAATCTGAGTAGGAAGTTGTCACAGCATCCTGACTGTTATGCTGCAATCTGAGTAGGAAGTTGTCACAGCATCCTGACTGTTATGCTGCAATCTGAGCAGGAAGTTGTCACAGCATCCTGACTGTTATGCTGCAATCTGAGTAGGAAGTTGTCACAGCATCCTGACTGTTATGCTGCAATCTGAGCAGGAAGTTGTCACAGCATCCTGACTGTTATGCTGCAATCTGAGCAGGAAGTTGTCACAGCATCCTGACTGTTATGCTGCAATCTGAGTAGGAAGTTGTCACAGCATCCTGACTGTTATGCTGCAATCTGAGCAGGAAGTTGTCACAGCATCCTGACTGTTTACTGCAATCTGAGTAGGAAGTTGTCACAGCATCCTGACTGTTATGCTGCAATCTGAGTAGGAAGTTGTCACAGCATCCTGACTGTTATGCTGCAATCTGAGTAGGAAGTTGTCACAGCATCCTGACTGTTATGCTGCAATCTGAGCAGGAAGTTGTCACAGCATCCTGACTGTTATGCTGCAATCTGAGCAGGAAGTTGTCACAGCATCCTGACTGTTATGCTGCAATCTGAGCAGGAAGTTGTCACAGCATCCTGACTGTTATGCTGCAATCTGAGCAGGAAGTTGTCACAGCATCCTGACTGTTATGCTGCAATCTGAGCAGGAAGTTGTCACAGCATCCTGACTGTTATGCTGCAATCTGAGCAGGAAGTTGTCACAGCATCCTGACTGTTATGCTGCAATCTGAGCAGGAAGTTGTCACAGCATCCTGACTGTTATGCTGCAATCTGAGCAGGAAGTTGTCACAGCATCCTGACTGTTATGCTGCAATCTGAGCAGGAAGTTGTCACAGCATCCTGACTGTTATGCTGCAATCTGAGCAGGAAGTTGTCACAGCATCCTGACTGTTATGCTGCAATCTGAGCAGGAAGTTGTCACAGCATCCTGACTGTTATGCTGCAATCTGAGTAGGAAGTTGTCACAGCATCCTGACTGTTATGCTGCAATCTGAGCAGGAAGTTGTCACAGCATCCTGACTGTTATGCTGCAATCTGAGTAGGAAGTTGTCACAGCATCCTGACTGTTTACTGCAATCTGAGTAGGAAGTTGTCACAGCATCCTGACTGTTATGCTGCAATCTGAGTAGGAAGTTGTCACAGCATCCTGACTGTTATGCTGCAATCTGAGTAGGAAGTTGTCACAGCATCCTGACTGTTTACTGCAATCTGAGTAGGAAGTTGTCACAGCATCCTGACTGTTATGCTGCAATCTGAGCAGGAAGTTGTCACAGCATCCTGACTGTTATGCTGCAATCTGAGCAGGAAGTTGTCACAGCATCCTGACTGTTATGCTGCAATCTGAGCAGGAAGTTGTCACAGCATCCTGACTGTTATGCTGCAATCTGAGCAGGAAGTTGTCACAGCATCCTGACTGTTATGCTGCAATCTGAGTAGGAAGTTGTCACAGCATCCTGACTGTTATGCTGCAATCTGAGTAGGAAGTTGTCACAGCATCCTGACTGTTATGCTGCAATCTGAGTAGGAAGTTGTCACAGCATCCTGACTGTTATGCTGTAATCTGAGTAGGAAGTTGTCACAGCATCCTGACTGTTATGCTGTAATCTGAGTAGGAAGTTGTCACAGCATCCTGACTGTTATGCTGCAATCTGAGCAGGAAGTTGTCACAGCATCCTGACTGTTTACTGCAATCTGAGTAGGAAGTTGTCACAGCATCCTGACTGTTATGCTGCAATCTGAGTAGGAAGTTGTCACAGCATCCTGACTGTTTACTGCAATCTGAGTAGGAAGTTGTCACAGCATCCTGACTGTTATGCTGCAATCTGAGTAGGAAGTTGTCACAGCATCCTGACTGTTATGCTGTAATCTGAGTAGGAAGTTGTCACAGCATCCTGACTGTTTACTGCAATCTGAGTAGGAAGTTGTCACAGCATCCTGACTGTTATGCTGCAATCTGAGTAGGAAGTTGTCACAGCATCCTGACTGTTTACTGCAATCTGAGCAGGAAGTTGTCACAGCATCCTGACTGTTATGCTGCAATCTGAGTAGGAAGTTGTCACAGCATCCTGACTGTTATAATGCAATCTGAGTAGGAAGTTGTCACAGCATCCTGACTGTTATGCTGCAATCTGAGTAGGAAGTTGTCACAGCATCCTGACTGTTATGGTGTCCCCCCCCCCCCCCCCCCCTCACTCTCAACATTCAAATTTCAAGCTGCTTTGTTGGCATGAAATACATGGCGTCAATATTGCCAAAGCAACAATGTGTACAAATTCCCCCGACCCCTCTTCCCCCAAACTGGCCATGCCCCCCCCCCTTTCCCCCAGTTATAGTTTCATTATAACTAACTGTCATCTCCACCATTACATCAGTACTACAACTATCATTATCATTAAATTGTTATCACTACCATCACCCCTGCTACCCGTACCACTGATATTAGGAATAATAATCATAATCAAAAGTAGGTTACTGTTTACTATGCAGGATCTGGAAGGATAGAGAAGCTGGTTACTGCTTACTATGCAGGATCTGGAAGGAAAGAGAAGCTGGTTACTGCTTACTATGCAGGATCTGGAAGGAAAGAGAAGCTGGTTACTGCTTACTATGCAGGATCTGGAAGGATAGAGAAGCTGGTTACTGCTTACTATGCAGGATCTGGAAGGAAAGAGAAGCTGGTTACTGCTTACTATGCAGGATCTGGAAGGAAAGAGAAGCTGGTTACTACTTACTATGCAGGATCTGGAAGGAAAGAGAATCTGGTTACTGCTTACTATGCAGGATCTGGAAGGAAATAGAAGCTGGTTACTGCTTACTATGCAGGATCTGGAAGGATAGAGAAGCTGGTTACTGCTTACTATGCAGGATCTGGAAGGAAAGAGAAGCTGGTTACTGCTTACTATGCAGGATCTGGAAGGATAGAGAAGCTGGTTACTGCTTACTATGCAGGATCTGGAAGGAAAGAGAAGCTGGTTACTGCTTACTATGCAGGATCTGGAAGGATAGAGAAGCTGGTTACTACTTACTATGCAGGATCTGGAAGGAAAGAGAAGCTGGTTACTGCTTACTATGCAGGATCTGGAAGGAAAGAGAAGCTGGTTACTGCT
Organism: Oncorhynchus clarkii lewisi; assembly: GCF_045791955.1. Lineage (NCBI taxonomy): Eukaryota > Metazoa > Chordata > Actinopteri > Salmoniformes > Salmonidae > Oncorhynchus > Oncorhynchus clarkii. Next base: position 43,428,934 of record NC_092173.1, on the reverse strand, counting down.
TACTATGCAGGATCTGGAAGGATAGAGAAGCTGGTTACTGCTTACTATGCAGGATCTGGAAGGATAGAGAAGCTGGTTACTGCTTACTATGCAGGATCTGGAAGGAAAGAGAAGCTGGTTACGGCTTACTATGCAGGATCTGGAAGGAAAGAGAAGCTGGTTACTGCTTACTATGCAGGATCTGGAAGGAAAGAGAAGCTGGTTACTGCTTACTATGCAGGATCTGGAAGGAAAGAGAAGCTGGTTACTGGTTACTATGCAGGATCTGGAAGGATAGAGAAGCTGGTTACTGCTTACTATGCAGGATCTGGAAGGATAGAGAAGCTGGTTACTGCTTACTATGCAGGATCTGGAAGGAAAGAGAAGCTGGTTACTGCTTACTATGCAGGATCTGGAAGGAAATAGAAGCTGGTTACTGCTTACTATGCAGGATCTGGAAGGATAGAGAAGCTGGTTACTGCTTACTATGCAGGATCTGGAAGGATAGAGAAGCTGGTTACTGCTTACTATGCAGGATCTGGAAGGAAAGAGAAGCGGGTTACTGCTTACTATGCAGGATCTGGAAGGAAAGAGAAGCTGGTTACTGCTTACTATGCAGGATCTGGAAGAATAGAGAAGCTGGTTACTGCTTACTATGCAGGATCTGGAAGGAAAGAGAAGCTGGTTACTGCTTACTATGCAGGATCTGGAAGGAAATAGAAGCTGGTTACTGCTTACTATGCAGGATCTGGAAGGAAATAGAAGCTGGTTACTGCTTACTATGCAGGATCTGGAAGGATAGAGAAGCTGGTTACTACTTACTATGCAGGATCTGGAAGGAAAGAGAAGCTGGTTACTGCTTACTATGCAGGATCTGGAAGGATAGAGAAGCTGGTTACTGCTTACTATGCAGGATCTGGAAGGAAAGAGAAGCTGGTTACTGCTTACTATGCAGGATCTGGAAGGAAAGAGAAGCTGGTTACTGCTTACTATGCAGGATCTGGAAGGAAAGAAGCTGGTTACTGCTTACTATGCAGGATCTGGAAGGAAAGAGAAGCTGGTTACTGCTTACTATGCAGGATCTGGAAGGAAAGAGAAGCTGGTTACTGCTTACTATGCAGGATCTGGAAGGAAAGAAGCTGGTTACTGCTTACTATGCAGGATCTGGAAGGATAAAGAAGCTGGTTACTGCTTACTATGCAGGATCTTGGAAGGATAAAGAAGCTGGTTACTGCTTACTATGCAGGATCTGGAAGGAAAGAGAAGCTGGTTACTGCTTACTATGCAGGATCTGGAAGGAAAGAGAAGCTGGTTACTGCTTACTATGCAGGATCTGGAAGGAAAGAGAAGCTGGTTACTGCTTACTATGCAGGATCTGGAAGGAAAGAGAAGCTGGTTACTGCTTACTATGCAGGATCTGGAAGGAAAGAGAAGCTGGTTACTGCTTACTATGCAGGATCTGGAAGAATTGAGAAGCTGGTTACTGCTTACTATGCAGGATCTGGAAGGAAAGAGAAGCTGGTTACTGCTTACTATGCAGGATCTGGAAGGAAATAGAAGCTGGTTACTGCTTACTATGCAGGATCTGGAAGGAAATAGAAGCTGGTTACTGCTTACTATGCAGGATCTGGAAGGATAGAGAAGCTGGTTACTACTTACTATGCAGGATCTGGAAGGAAAGAGAAGCTGGTTACTGCTTACTATGCAGGATCTGGAAGGATAGAGAAGCTGGTTACTGCTTACTATGCAGGATCTGGAAGGAAAGAGAAGCTGGTTACTGCTTACTATGCAGGATCTGGAAGGAAAGAGAAGCTGGTTACTGCTTACTATGCAGGATCTGGAAGGAAAGAAGCTGGTTACTGCTTACTATGCAGGATCTGGAAGGAAAGAGAAGCTGGTTACTGCTTACTATGCAGGATCTGGAAGGAAAGAAGCTGGTTACTGCTTACTATGCAGGATCTGGAAGGAAAGAGAAGCTGGTTACTGCTTACTATGCAGGATCTGGAAGGAAAGAGAAGCTGGTTACTGCTTACTATGCAGGATCTGGAAGGAAAGAAGCTGGTTACTGCTTACTATGCAGGATCTGGAAGGATAAAGAAGCTGGTTACTGCTTACTATGCAGGATCTGGAAGGATAGAGAAGCTGGTTGCTGCTTACTATGCAGGATCTGGAAGGAAAGAGAAGCTGGTTACTGCTTACTATGCAGGATCTGGAAGGAAAGAGAAGCTGGTTACTGCTTACTATGCAGGATCTGGAAGGAAAGAGAAGCTGGTTACTGCTTACTATGCAGGATCTGGAAGGATAGAGAAGCTGGTTACTGCTTACTATGCAGGATCTGGAAGGAAAGAGAAGCTGGTTACTGCTTACTATGCAGGATCTGGAAGGATAGAGAAGCTGGTTACTGCTTACTATGCAGGATCTGGAAGGAAAGAGAAGCTGGTTACTGCTTACTATGCAGGATCTGGAAGGAAAGAGAAGCTGGTTACTGCTTACTATGCAGGATCTGGAAGGAAAGAGAAGCTGGTTACTGCTTACTATGCAGGATCTGGAAGGAAAGAGAAGCTGGTTACTGCTTACTATGCAGGATCTGGAAGGATAGAGAAGCTGGTTACTGCTTACTATGCAGGATCTGGAAGGAAAGAGAAGCCATTGCTCCTTCACCCAGGAATATGTTTAGTTTTTCCTCTTGGTTTAATAAGTAAAAATGTTGAATAAATGTAGTAAAATCTCTTGGTGAGGAATATTTCTCACAGTAAAGGAGAAAGTGCATCTCTGTTTCTACCTCCCCTGTCGTGCAGTGACCACGTACACACTCCTCTTTGGGTAGCCATGTCTTTTTATGTCTGCCGGTTTCTATTGCCAATTGGTCACTCAGCCTGTACTTGGTAAGGATCTGTCTCTGCTTCGTATCTCTGACAGAGTAGAGATAATCAGCCAATTCATATTTTCTGTTCAGAGCCAGATAGCAATTTAGTCGGCTTTGGGATTTTGTTTCGTTTTTCCAATGTTGTAAATTTGAGTCCTTTGATTGTTATTGATTTTGTTTATTTGAATTTTTCTTTAGTCTTTTTTGAATCAGTGCTGGTGTCAGCTTGGTTGGTTAGGTCCAATACTAGCTTACTGAGAGGGCTTGTTTCTGGGCTCGGCTCTTGGGTTTGAAGTGCTTTAAATTGGAGACTTGAATTTAGGTGTAGCCAAAATTGTAATGATCTTTTTTTTGTTTGTTCTTTCATTACCACTGGAAAACAGCATAATTCCGCCCGACTTGCATTAGTTGGTGTATTTCTTTAGACTTCTAGAATGTTCCAACATAGTTCTGCATGTAGGGCTTTAATTGGATGTTTCTCCCACATTTGAAAGTCCAGTGTATTGAGTGGCCCCCAAACCTCACTTCCGTAAAGAGCTATTGGAACCAAATCATCAACATATAGCAGGTATTTTACCTCTGTGTCAAATAGTGTGAGTCCTGGGGCCGGAGAATGGTCCAACATGTCTGCTAATTCATTTAAATGTTGAAAAGGTTTGGACTCAAACTTCAGCCTTGTCTTTACACTTCAACGCTGGGAAAGTAGTTCTGTTCTGTGTTGTTTTTTTAGTTGTTATTCCACACTTGTTTTCTGTGTTCATAAATTTGATTGAGTCCACTTTGGAAAATCTGAAGAATGCCCCTTCGTGCCAAACAGAATCAAATGCTTTTTAAAAGTCAATAAAGATTTTGCCCTTTATTTTTACATTTTTTTTTGTGGATATGTTTATTAATTTATGTTTGTGTGTGTGTGTGGTCAGTACTGTGATGTACCATTCAAAATGATTAAATTGTTCCACATGTCCCAGAACTGATTCTGGTCAATTGCGTTTTCCAATTTCATCAAGTGTCTTATTGGTAAACTCAGCAAAAAAAGGAATGTCCCTTTTTCAGGACCCTGTCTTTCAAAGATAATTCGTACAAATCCAAATAACTTCACAGATCTTCATTGTAAATGGTTTAAACACTGTTTCCCATTAAATAATTAATGAACATGCACCTGTGGAACGATCATTAAGACACTAACAGCTTACAGACGGTTGGCAATTAAGGTCACAGTTATGAAGACGTAGGACACTTAAGAGGCCTTTCTACTGACTACTGCCCAGGGTCCCTGCTCATCTGCGTGAATGTGCCTTAAGCATCCTGCAAGGAGGCATGAGGACAGCAGATGTGGCCAGGGCAATGAATTGCAATGTCCGTACTGGGAGACGCCTAAGACATCGCTACAGGGAGACAGGATGGACAGCTGATCGTCCTCGCAGTGGCAGGCCACGTGTATCATCTGCTCAGGATCGGTACATCTGAACATCACACCTGCGGAATAGGTACAGGATGGCAACAACAACTGCCCGAGTTACACCAGGAACACACAATCCCTCCATCAGTGCCCAGACTGTCCGCAATAGGCTGAGAGAGGCTGGACTGAGGGCTTGTATGCCTGTTGTAAGCCAGGTCCTCACCAGACAACACCGGCAACAATGTCGCCTATGGGCACAAACCTACCGTTGCTGGACCAGACAGGACTGGCAAAAAGTGCTCTTCACTGACGAGTCGTGGTTTTGTCTCACCAGGGGAGATGGTCAGAAGGAAGGTTTATCGTCAAAGGAATAAGCGTTACACCGATGCCTGTACTCTGGAGAGGAATCGATTTGGAGGTGGAGGGTCCGTCATGGTCTGGGGCGGTGTATCACAGCATCATCAGACTGAGCTTGTTGTCATTGCAGGCAATCTCAACGCTGTGCGTTACAGGGAAGACATCCTCCTCCCTCATGTGGTACCCTTCCTGCAGGCTCATCCTGACATGACCCTCCAGCATGACAATGCCACCAGCCATACTGCTCGTTCTGTGCGTGATTTCCTGCAAGACAGAAATGCCAGTGTTCTGCCATGTCCAGCGAAGAGCCCGGATCTGAATCCCATTGAGCACATCTGGGACCTGTTGGATCGGAGGGTGAGGGCTAGAGGCCCCCGCCCCCCCCCCCCCAGAAATGTTCGGGAACTTGCAGGTCCCTTGGTGGAAAAGTGGGGTAACATCTCACAGCGAGAACAGGCAAATCTGGTGCAGTCCACGAGGAGGAGATGCACTGCAGTACTTAATGCAGCTGGTGGCCACACCAGATACTGACTGTTACTTTTGATTTTGACCCCCCCCCCCCCCCCCCTTTGTTCAGGGACACATTATTCCATTTCTGTTAGTCACATGTCTGTGGAACTTGTTCAGGTTATGTCTCAGTTGTTGAATCTTGTTGTGTAAATATTTGTATGAACATATGATATGTTAAGTTTGCTGAAAATAAACGCAGTTGACAATGAGAGGACATTTTCTTTTTTTTTGCTGAGTTTGTAATTAAATTTCTTGTGTTTTCATTGTGTGTTTCTACTGTTTCAGAATTTCCTAGTATTCATAGTGTAGTTCTGCTGCTTCTGTTTTTGATGTTTTCTAATTGTTTTAAATGTTATCAAACCATTTTTCAGAAACATTTTAGTTTTTTGTTTCTTTGGTTTTCTCAAATTTGCTTTTGATTCTGTTTTTTGGAATATGCAATTTTTATGCTTTTGACACTTATTGTTTTGGTATTGTGAGTTATTGAAGACCTGTACAGAGTTCATTTAATTTTAGTTCAATGTTTCAATGAATTTGTCTGCGCTGTTTGGAGCCCATCTGTACGATTGGTTCATGTTGTAGAGATTATTGGGCAGTTTTTTTATGAGTATTGCTGGTAAATTTCAGAAGCACGTTAATCTGACTGGTGTCTGTAGTCTGACAGTGAATGCACTAATGTAGGAGGGGTCTATGTCACTGATGGCATAATTGACTAGGCTTGTCCCAAGAGCTGAGCAGTAAGTAAACCAACCTAAAAAAGACCCCTCTGAGTCTACCATTAGGCATGTACAGGAAAAAGGCTCGACAGAGATGCACTAACTCCTTCTATATGTGTCCTCGTTTGGTATTAAATATTTAGTTTGTTCTTGGTTTTGCAACTTGTAAGATCTGCGAAGATGCGTTCATGGTTCTGTCCCATCATTCAACTTTTCTTTTAGCTTTCTGTTGTGTAAACAATTTCCGTTGTAATGCTGGTGTTGTTGGCTACAATGTTGCAATAGAAGCCTACCTTTTTCCAAAAACAATGTTTCTTGTGTTAGTGTCTTCAGAGAACGGTTTGATTTCATGTTCTGTCTATCTATTGTGTTGTTAACTAGCTATTTTTTTGTTAGCTTTTGTTTTAGGAGAGTCCCTAGTCATTTTTATGTTTTATTTTTCCTTTGTTTAACGAGGCAAGTCAGTTAATTAAGAACAAATTCTTGTTTTCAATGATGCCGTAGGAACAGTGGGTTAACTGCCTTGTTCAGGGGGCAGAACGACATATTTTCACCTAGCTTAGCAACTGGTAAACAATCCAGATAGCTAAAATAGCTGCACAATTTTATAAGATATATATATTTTTTCACAAGCCTTCATGTGTTGCTTGTTTTGTCTTCCATTCAGTCTTGCAGCTTTCTTTTTGTTTTTCCAATCTACCTCACCATTTAAATGTCAATATTTGTAGGAGCTCATTTTTTTTTTCAGCAGCTGCTACTCAATTTGGAACTCTGGAACCTTCTCTCGCTCTGTGTCGTCTCTGTCCTCTCTCTCTCCTCTCTCAAGCTGCTTTCTTGGCATAAAAAAAAACATTTGCATTTTTAATATTGCCAAAGCAACAATTAGTACAATATACATTGTAATAAAATAATTAAGAATAATGCAAAATGGATGTAAACACAGAGAGAGGGACAGAGATCACACCTTGAGAGAGGGAGAGAGAGAGAGGACACAGAGATCACACCTTGAGAGAGGAGAAACAGAGGACAGTCAGAGGCTGGCCTAATTGTATTACTCGTTATTACTAATAAGCAGGTGAGGGGAAGTTTAGATTTTGTGTTAGCAGCAAGTTTAGGGAAATCAGATGTCTTTTAGGATACGTCCCAAATAGCACCCTATTTCTTCTTTAGTGGGGCTCTGGTCAAAAGTAGTGCACTATATATGGAATAGGGTGTGATTTGGAATGGAACCTTGAAGTCACCTTGAATGTGATTGTGATGCGTGGTCTGATCTTGATGGTTATGTCCCAATTGGGGCACTATTCCTTACATTAGTGCACTAGTTTTCACAGAACCTTATTCCTTACATAGTGCACTACTTTTGACCAGGGGGCATGTTCAGGGCTCTGCCCTAAAGTAGCGCACTGTATAGGTAATAGGGTGCAATTTGAGACTCCCACACACTCACACACACACACACACACACACTGTCTTCTCATCTCTTGTCTAATCATGCCAGCAGGGCCAGAAGAAGAGGAGGTTCTAGATTAGCAGGACTGTAGAAACACACAGCACCCAGCCAGCCAGACTATCCCCCCCAGCACTTAGTTTGTTCTAATCATAACCATGACTATTAATGCAGAGCCAGGAGCCATCCTTAACTGAATCCTCCTCACCTCTCCTCATCTCCTTGTCCTCTGGAAAGGCTCTCCACAGGGCTGCCAGAACATGTATTCTGAAATGGTGACACCGCGGGTATGGGAGCACTAAGCATCGTTATCGATTTGAGTTTCAGAGTGGAGAGAGACAGAGAGTGGAGTCAGGGAGGAAGGGATGAGAGAGTATGCAGATAAAAAAAGAGGAGAGTGTTTTTCATCCAGCTGGCTAGGAGAATCTGATCCTGCAGGGGACCATCTGATCCTGCAGGGGACCATCTGATCCTGCAGGGGACCATCTGATCCTGCAGGGGACCATCTGATCCTGCAGGGGACCATCTGATCCTGCAGGGGACCATCTGATCTGGACAGCAGCTGGAAAGGAGGAACTGACATGATAAATGATGATGATGAAGAAGTTGGTTTATTTTCTGACACTGGAGAGTATAAACTAACGGTTTAGCTGGTCAGCCACAACATAGTGACATGGTGATGTCATGTAGGACTATTTAACTAGTGGCTTGTGAAAGTATTCACCCCCTTGGCATTTTTCCTATTTTGTTGCCTTACAACCTAGAATTAAAATGGATTTCTGGGGGGGGGGGTTCATTTGATTTACACAACACGCTTATCACTTTGAAGATGCAAATGTTTTTTTTTATTGTGAAACAAATAAGACCAAAAAACAGAATAGTTAGGCACACTCAAGTTTTCACCCTCCCAATGTCAATACTTTGTAGAGCCACCTTTTACAGCTGCAAGTCTCTTGGGGTAAGTCTCTATAAGCTTGGCACATCAAGCCACTGGGATTTTTGCCCATTCTTCAAGGCAAAACTGCTCCAGCTCCTTCAAGTTGGATGGATTCCGCTGGTGTACAGATTGCTGTCATACCACAGATTCTCAATTGTATTGAGATCTGGGCTTTGACTAGGCCGTTCCAAGATATTTAAAGGTTTCCCCTTAAACCACTCGAGTGTTGCTTTAGCAGTATGCTTAGGGTCATTGTCCTGCTGGAAGGTAAAACCTCCGTCCCAGTCTCAAATCTCTGGAAGACTGAAACGGGTTTCCCTCAAGTATTTCCCTGTATTTAGTGCCACCCATCATTCCTTCAATTCTGACCAGTTTCGCAGTCCCTTCTGATGAAACACATCCCCACAGCATGATGCTGCCACCACCATGCTTCACTGTGGGGATGATATTCTCTGGGTGATGAGGTGTTGGGTTTGCGCCAGACATAGCATTTTCCTTGATGGCCAAAAAGCTACATTTTAGTCTCATCTGACCAGAGTACCTTCTTTCATATGTTTGGGAGTCTCCCACATGCCTTTTGATGAACACCAAATGTGTTTACCTATTTTTTTCCTTTAAGCAATGGCATTTTTCTGGCCACTCTTCCATTAAGCCCAGCTCTGTGGAGTGTACGGCTTAAAGTGGTCCTATGGACAGATACTCCAATCTCCGCTGTGGAGCTTTGCAGCTCCTTCAGGGTTATCTTTGGTCTCTTTTGTTGCCTCTCTGATCAATGCCCTCCTTACCTGGTCTGTGAGTTTTGGTGGGCGGCCCTCTCTTGGCAGGTTTGTTGTGGTGCCATGTTCTTTCCATTTTTTAAATTATGGATTTAATTGGTGCGCCGTGGGAAAAAAAGTTTCAGATAAAAAAAATGTATAACCCAATCCAGATCTGTACTTCTCCACATCTTTGTCCCTGACCTGTTTGGAGAGCTCCTTGGTCTTCATAGGGCCACTTTCTTGGTGGTGTCCCCTGCTTAGTGGTGTTGCAGACTCTGGGGCCTTTCAGAACACGTGTGTGTGTGTGTGTGTGTGTGTGTGTGTGTGTGTGTATACTGAGATCATGTGACATTAGATTGCACACAGGTGAACTTTATGTAACTATTTATGTGACATCTGAAGGTAATTGATTGCCACAGATTAGAGGTCGACCGATTTTAATCGGAATGGCCGATTTTTTTTAAATTTTTTTTAATTTTTTTATTTTTTATTTAGGGCCGATTTTAAAGTTTTCATAACAATCGGAAATTGGTATTTTTGGACACAGATTATTATATTTTTTAACACCTTTATTTCATCTTTTAACTACTTAAATATATTTTAACACCTTTATTTAACTAGGCAAGTCAGTTAAGAACACATTCTTATTTTCAATGACAGCCTAGGAACAGTGGGTTAACTGCCTCGTTCAGGGTCATAATGACAGATTTTCACCTTGTCAGCTTGGGGATTCAATCTTGCAGCCTTATGGTTAACTAGTCCAACGCTCTAACCACCTGCCTCTCATTGCACTCCACGAGGAGCCTGCCTGTTACGCGAATGCAGTAAGCCATGGTAAGATGCTAGCTAGCATTGTTTCTTATAAGATAAGTTTAATCAATCAATCATAATCACTAGTTAACTACACATAGTTGATGATATTACTAGTTTATCTAGCTTGTCCTGTGTTGCATATAATCAATGCGGTGCGTATTCGCGAAAAAGGACTGTCCTTGCTCCAATGTGTACCTAACCATAAACATCAATGCCTTTCTTAAAATCAATAAGTATAGAAGTATATATTTTTAAACATGCATATTTAGCTAAAAGAAATCCAGGTTAGCAGGCAATATTAACCAGGTGAAATTGTGTCACTTCTGTCACGTTCCTGACCTTATTTCCTTTGTTTTGTCTTTATTTAGTTGGTCAGGACGTGAGCTGGGTGGGTATAGTCAATGTTTCTATGTTAGGTTTGTCTGATTGGCCTGATATGGTTCTCAATCAGAGGCAGGTGTTTTGCATTGTCTCTGATTGGGAACCATATTAAGGTAGCCTGTTTTCACTTTTGTTGGTAGGTGATTGTTCATGTATTCTATGTTCACTAGTTCAGGACTGTAGCTTCGTCTGTTTATTGTTTTTTGTTCGTATTGAAAAAGTATTCCACTAAATATGGCAACGTACCACGCTGCGCTTTGGTCCTCCTCTCCTTCCACCGACGAGAGTCGTTACAACAGAGTCGGGTTATATGCAACGGTTTGGTCCTCCTCTCCTTCCACCGACGAGAGTCGTTACAACAGAGTCGGGTTATATGCAACGGTTTGGTCCTCCTCTCCTTCCACCGACGAGAGTCGTTACAACAGAGTCAGGTAAGATGCAACCGTTTGGTCCTCCTCTCCTTCCACCGACGAGAGTCGTTACGTTCATTGCACGCAGAGTCAGGTTATATGCAACCGTTTGGGCCGCCTAATTTGCCAGAATATTCCGTAATTATGACATAACATTGCACAACCTTCAATGTTAACAAGAATATTTAAACTGATGGATGACACCAGTTAGATAAAATACGTAACGGTTCCGTATTTCACTGAAAGAATAAACGTTTTGTTTTCGAGTTGATAGTTTCCGGATTCGACCATATTAATGACCGAAGGCTCGTATTTCTGTGTTTTATTATGTCATAATTAAGTCTATGATTTGATAGAGCAGTCTGACCGAGCGATGGTAGGCACCAGCAGGCTCGTAAGCATTCATTCAAACAGCACTTTAGTGCGTTTTGCCAGCAGCTCTTCGTTGTGCGTCAAGCATTGCACTGTTTATGACTTCAAACCTATCAACTCCCGAGATTAGGCTGGTGTAACCGATGTGAAATGGCTAGCTAGTTAGCGGTGTGCTTGCTAATAGTTTCAAACATCACTCGCTCTGAGACTTGGAGTAGTTGTTCCCCTTGCTCTGCATTGGTAACGATGCTTCGAGGGTGGCTGTTGTCGTTGTGTTCCTGGTTCGAGCCCAGGGAGGAGCGAGGAGAGGGGCGGAAGCTATACTGTTACACTGGCAATACTAAAGTGCCTATAAGAACATCCAATAGTCAAAGGTTAATGAAATACAAATGGTATAGAGTGAGAGAGTCCTATAACTCCTATAATAACTACAACCTAAAACTTCTTACCTGGGAATATTGAAGTCTCATGTTAAAAGGAACCACCAGCTTTCATATGTTCTCATGTTCTGAGCAAGGAACTTAAACATTAGCTTTCTTACATAGCACATATTGCACTTTTACTTTCTTCTCCAACACTTTGTTTTTGCATTATTTAATTTGAGGCTAAATTGATTTTATTGATGTATTATATTAAGTTAAAATAAGTGTTCATTCAGTATTGTTGTAATTGTCATTATTCCAAATGCATAAAAAATTGTCAGACCAATCAGTATCGGCTTTTTGGTGGCATGGTGTCCTGGCGGCATGGTGTCCTGGTAATGTAGTGACATTGTGTCCTGGTAACATGGTGACATAGTGACATGGTGTCCTGGCGGCATAGTGTCCTGGCGGCATGGTGTCCTGGCGACATGGCGTCCTGGCGACATGGCGTCCTGGCGACATGGCGTCCTGGCGACATGGCGTCCTGGCGACATGGCGTCCTGGCGACATGGCGTCCTGGCGACATGGCGTCCTGGCGACATAGTGTCCTGGCGGCATGGTGTCCTGGCGGCATGGTGTCCTGGCGGCATAGTGTCCTGGCGGCATAGTGTCCTGGCGGCATGGTGTCCTGGCGGCATGGTGTCCTGGCGGCATGGTGTCCTGGCGGCATGGTGTCCTGGCGACATGGCGTCCTGGCGACATGGCGTCCTGGCGACATAGTGACCCCGTACGGGAGAGGTTATAGGGACATATTCGGGTAGATATCGTTTGATTTAAAAATAATATATTAATTAAAATACATGTAAGAGCATAACAGTCTTTACACAGTAACGATGACTGAAATTAGGATCATTTTTCTGAGCATTGTCGATGGCTTACAGTATGTTGATGTGAGGCAGGTGTTAAAATATGAATGCTCTTTGCAAGACAGCCTATCCATTTTGTATAATGATGTTGATGTATTGATTTTGAATGCCCTCGAATGCGGTCCCAAGGTAAAGCAAGAGGCTACTCAGATAGACCTACATTTTAGACTGTATACCAAATATGGGGTTGATATTGCAACAATCACGTCCACATGTAGCTCACCAACCTCTTGGCTATAGCATTAATATTGTGTGTGTGTTACATTGACTGTGTTCTATGCCTACCTATAGCCTCCATTTAGGGCAGTCTACCCAGCTATAGCTAGCCTCCATTTATGGCAGTCTACCCAGCTATAGCTAGCCTCCATTTAGGGCAGTCTACCCAGCTATAGCTAGCCTCCATTTAGGGCAGTCTACCCAGCTATAGCTAGCCTCCATTTAGGGCAGTCTACCCAGCTATAGCTAGCCTCCATTTAGGGCAGTCTACCCAGCTATAGCTAGCCTCCATTTAGGGCAGTCTACCCAGCTATAGCTAGCCTCCATTTAGGGCAGTCTACCCAGCTATAGCTAGCCTCCATTTAGGGCAGTCTACCCAGCTATAGCTAGCCTCCATTTAGGGCAGTCTACCCGGCTATAGCTAGCCTCCATTTAGGGCAGTCTACCCGGCTATAGCTAGCCTCCATTTAGGGCAGTCTACCCGGCTATAGCTAGCCTCCATTTAGGGCAGTCTACCAAGCTATAGCTAGCCTCCATTTAGGGTAGTCTACCCAGCTATAGCTAGCCCCGCCTCCATTTAGGGCAGTCTACCCAGCTATA